>NC_134548.1:134111491-134414521 GCF_050624435.1 Tenrec ecaudatus | reverse complement strand
GGTAAAGTATTAAGTGTGGAAGCATGTCTGAAATCTGCTTTATCAGAACTACCCTGGGAGAGGCGTGTAGTTGGATTTTCCTTGTGCCTACTGGAACTGTGTCCCTCACGCCATTTACTCAGGTAGAATCATAAAGCGAACTAAACTGAATCTGAAAATTAACAACAGATTTAGTAAAATGATGATTTTAGAAATGAATCAAAAAGTATTTTAAAAATCATAATAAAATTTTGAAATATGTGTAATGTAATCTAGAATTCATAATATCATACTAATTAGAATAAAAACAAATAAATGTAGATAATGAAGGGAAATAATTAAAAACATCTCAATAAAAATGGAGTGTCACAATGAAGTCTTAAAAGGTTCAAGTTTAAAAATTAAGTATAATTTAGTTAAATTTTGTAACTACAAACACTAAAAGTAAAACATTAAAATTTAAAAATCTAATAGAGGACACGAATCAGATGAATATCAGAAAAATATCTTAGTCCCGTGGAAAATTTAATTTGTCTTCTATGGTACATACCAGACAAATTAATAAGTCTCTCATTTCATTTTAGGATGTACAGAAAATTTCAAAATAAAAGTAAAATGTTTGATCCTATAAGCATATATAAATAACTGTATTTCTTAGCAGGGTGTCCTGGTACCATGGCAATTACATATTGGGCTGTTAACCAGAAGGTCGGCAGTTTGAAACCACTAGCCACTCCAAAAGAAAGACTAAGCTTTCCACTCTCATAAAAAGTCAGTTTCATGAAAATAATAACAATCTAAAACCATCTATATTCTATCAAAGGGTCACAAGGTTGGAGGGGGGAAGAAAGGAGGGGAAAAAAGAGGAGCTGACCCCAAGGACTCAATAGAACGTAAATGTCTAGAGAAGCACAATGCAAACATATGCACAAATATGTTTGATACAACTGATATAATGGATTGCAACAAGACTTGTAAGAACCCCCAATAAAATGACCTTAAAAAAAGTTTCAGAAACTCACAGAGGCAGTTCTACCCTGTACTACAGGATTGCTATGAGTCAAAATTGACTTGATGGCAATTAGTTGTGGGGTTTTGGTTTGGGGATATCTAATAGCTAATTCAAGTTCATGAAAAGTTTTTAATGACTATGAACACTCATGCTCATTGAAGCACACTGTTCACAATAGCAAGAAGATAAAAAAATAACTCATTAAGTGGAAGAATAGATAAATCTTTATACATAAACATAATACTACACAGCATTAAGGGGCAATGATGAACCGGTGAAACACCTCATGACTTGGAAGGAAGTGAATAATTTTATACTGAGTAAAATTAAATACAAAAAATATTATATTAGACTACTGTTGAAAAAAAAATGAGAAAAGATTTTCATGCCAGAAGAAACAGGCTTTGATGGTAATTAGGGTAAAAAGAGGCAGGGAATACAGCTGTTAACTTGGGTGAAGTGAAAAGAAACATCCACCAAAAGAGAAAATGGGGGAAATGAGGGAAATAAGTTAAGCCATTGGGAAGTTTGATAAGTTATTGAATGCAAAAATGATGATTTGATTGGTAGACCTTCATATAATTCACAATAGTTTTTAATTGATTAGATACTAGATGATAAGACAAGCCTCTTCAAAATTTCATAACATATTTTGAAAACACATTTGCTGACCAAAATGCTGTTAAATTAGAAACACATTTTATTAGATGACAAAAATATATAACATGATTGAATGTTATGAAAACTATTTATAAACACAAGTCAAAAGAATAAAATTTTAAAATAGTAAATATGTTTAAAAGAACAGTGAAATTTTAACACAGTAATATTATTGTATAAGAGTAAAACAATTATGAAATTATTTTTGAGCATGTGTTTTCAGGCTTATAAAAAGAAAACAGTTGAAAATTCTATGTGCATTCAAATTAATACATACACATCAAAAAGTAACAAAAGTATATGTAATATGAAACTAGACAAAGTAGAAGGAAAATAATAAAAACTACCAGAAATTAATAAAGACCAAACACAGGCACAAAGTCAATATAGATAATAAAATCAAGTGGGTTATTTGAAATGATCAATAAAATTGATCCGCTAGCAAGACTGAGTAAGAAAATAAGAAAGAGGATACAAATAATGAATATTGGGAATAAAAATGTAACAAAGATGATTGTAGCATGAAATCCTGGTATAGGGGGATATTATAAAGAGCTTTATACTAATATATTTGAAAACTCAGATGAAATACAACTAGGTAAATATGCTAATATAACACGTCAATATTGAATCAAAGGAAATCAAAAAATCTCAGTTAGTAATACTGTGGGAAGGACAAACCATTAAGAGCTTGGCTACTAGCCAAAAGATTGGTGGTGTGAATGCACGCAGAGTTAAGAAAGGAATGATAATCTATGTCAGAAAGGTCATAGTCATTGAAAACCATGTAGAGCACAGTGCTACTCCGATGCATACAGAGTTGCCAGGGATTGGAATCAATTTGACAGTAACTAATGTTGTTTGCTTTCTTGATTTCATGACCATTAAATTGTGTGCCAATAATAGTACGAAGTCTCCCCTTAGAGAGTGTACAAAATGTTCAGAAATAAATAGTCACACTAAAGAAGCTCTTCTTCAAAGTAGAAGAATGTACACTTGTCAACTCCTTTTATAACGCTAAAATAATTATTTCAAAACCTGTTAGTTAATACTGTAAAGAAAGAAAATGTATTGGCCAATATCACTCAGAGAATAAGTACAAAATTCTAAATAAAATGCAAGTGAAATTAAGCAAGAAATAATAAGAAAATAATAGTGAGTAAATTCAGTGAGTCTGAAGAATATAAATGTGGTTTAAAACTAGCTCATTAACAAAGAAGCATAACATACTAATTTGCAATCCTAAAGCCTCCAGCGAATCTTCTCTGACCACAGTGGAGGGATGTGAATAGCCCTGTCATAAGACAGAGAGCATCGAAAAGTTGATTGTGGCAGCTGTAGTTAGGTTTAAATGTAATATCATTTGATCTCCCTTTTGACCCATTTTAAAATCGGTTCCGTTGAAAAGAATAATCATGTTAAGATGAAATACATGTGTAGTAAGCCTCTGGCAAATCCCCTCTGGCAATAGCCAGGCAGGTGAATAACCTCGCTATCGTGCAGAGTGCATTGGAAAGTGGATTACTGCAGACGCGGTTAGGTCAAAAATTGACACCTTATCATTTGATCTCTTTTTTGATCCATTTCCAATCTATTCTTGCTTTCGATATTTTCTTCTTTCTTTGCTATTGAGATTTTCTCTGTTTTACTTTGTTATTGTTGCTAAGTCTTTCGAAAGGTTATTGTTCTTTTGGTATGTTTTTCTGTAGATGAAATCGAGGAGAGGTAAATCTATTGAGATGGTGATCTACTGGATTAATGATTTCTGAGGGGTATGTTATGGGAGGTTGAGGAGAAATGGGGAGCTAAAAACCATGAAGACAAGAAAGAAGAAAGTGTTCTAAAATTTCTTTTGTTGGTAATTGTGCAACTCTTCTTCATATCATTAAACTATTGAATTATATGATATGTTAATTTTTGCTAATAAAACTGCCTTAAAAAGAGATGGAACTATGGAAGCCATAAAAGTAATATATTTCACAAAAGTACCTTATAAAGTAGAACTTAGGCATCCTGAATAAACTTAGCTAGACTATTGCTCAACCAATGCTTAGTTATCCAAGATTTAATTAAAGCATAATCAGGAGATGAGAAATATCAAAGAGAAAAATCGCCAGAAAACATTTTGCTTAGATTTGCTGGTTTTATTAACCATGAAACCAAATAACCATTATAAAGAAGTTCCTGAGCAGAACTTAAACAAACAAACCCAATGTCACGGAGTTGATGTGAACTCAGTGAGGCCGGGCAGAATGTTCCCTGTTAATGGAAGTAGAATGTCAACTGAGGATTTCCAGCTGCTAACATTGTGGATCATAGCCCAACTCAGGATCAGTACACCACCGGGGTTCCGTTCACCAGGAAAGATCTTGTTCGTGTTTTTACTTTCACACAAAGGTGCAAGTTACTTCTTTCCTGTTGGAAACTTTGCTTGCTGAATTTAAATTTCAAAAGCTATTCCCGAGTGGAGAGTCTGAGACTATTTCATGACCTGATAACAGTTGATTTCAGTGGAATGACTTGGGTGGGACTCACGCAATCAGATTAAACCTAGGTAAACTCTGTCACGTGATCTCCTCTCTGATGCGCTTCAGGCTAGGTCTGATTTTCACTATTATCTGGGATTTTTTTTTCATGATTGGGGTTTTATCTCTGATGTATTTTGTCATTGTAGCCTTCTTGAACCTTTGTTATGTGTTTGCCTGCTTTTTAGTATATGAATCCCAGAATTGGACCTACGGAGAAAACTACTAGCACAAGGGTACAATGAGCGAGGTGTGGGGGGGGAGCTAATATCAAAAAGAAGAAAATGTTTTGAAACTGATGTTGTAGCAATTGCGCAATACTGCTTGATATGATCGAATTATAGAATGCTATGATGTATGCATGAGCTCTTAATAAAATTGCTTAAATAAACACTAGTTAATGGCTTCTCTTCTACATTTCTTCTTTCTCTTCTCTTTATATTCTGCATTTTATATACTTCTAGACATTGGATTTTTCTGGAATCAGAATGGTATACCTTTATGTGTATAAAATAACTTCAGAATGAAATCTTTTTTTATAAATGTTGCAGCTATGAAATAAGGCTGAGCCACAGGAGAGGCCCAGCACTTTGGACTCTCCTGCCATTTCTGTAGCATTCATTCATTACAGAATGAAATCTTGCACAAAAAACTCTGATAAAATTTAACAATATTTCATGTAAATACTTAGCAAAGTATTAATAAAAAAGACAAACCTTAATCTGATAAAATACATATATGACACCTTACCACCACTTGTTCTAATAAAACTAAAACAAGTATCAAAGAGGTTGAAAGGTTTCCCGTTACGCAAACTTATAGTAGAGGGTCTAACCAGAGCATTAAGGCAAAGTGAGAGAGAATAAGAGGGAAATTCAATTAAAACTATTTAAATCTGTCACTGTTTCAAGATGACCTGGTTGTTTTCTCCATTCTCTAGTGCTACTCTAAAAAGTTACGCAAAAGTTAGTGGCCTACAATAATACTTCATTTTATCTCACAGTTTCTGTTAGCCAAAAGTCTGGCATGCCATAACTATATTCTCTACATATTATAGCACCAGGATAAAAATTAAGATAGTGAATAGGGCTACAGTTCTTATCTGTATGTGGGAAATAAATCCCATACCTTGAACAATATGAAGAAGAACATGGTATCATGAAGACGGAAAGAAGAATCATTAGCAGTCTCTAATACACAGGGTGATACAACCTTGCTTGTTGAAAGCTAAGAAGGGTCGAAGTATTTACTGGTGCAGATCAGTGTGGATTACACCTCAATGTTAGGAAAATAAAAATCCTCACTAAAGGACCAAGCAACAACATCATGATAAATGGAGAAATGGTTACAGTTCTCCAGCATTTCATTTTACTTGTATCCACAATCAACTCCCATGAAAATAGTTGTCAGGAAATCAAATGATATATTCCATTGGGCAATTCCAGAACAAAAGGGTTAGAGAGCAAAGATGTTACTTTAAGGCATTGATTCTCAACCTTCCTAATGCAGAGACTCTTTAACACAGTTCCTCCTGTTGTGGTGACCCCCCCCCCACCATAAATTTATTTTAGTTGCTACTTCATTACTGTAATTTTGCTACTGTTATTAATCAGGCGACCCCTGTCAAAGGGTCATTCTACCCCCAAAGGAGTCACGACCCACAGGTTGAGAATCGCTGCTTTAAGGACTAAGGTGTGCCTGACCCAGGGCATGGTACCTTCAATCACCTCATGTACATGTGACAACTGGACAATAAATAAGGAAGATTAGAGAAGGATTGATAGATTTGAATTATGTCTGGTAGAATGGTTGTTGGGTGCCATGGAGGTGGATCCGACCCCGCCCCGCGACTCTGTAAAACAGACTGAAACTGCCTGATCCTTTGGCATCCTCACAAATGTTCTTGTTTGAGCTCTTTGTTGCAGCCACTTCAAATGCAGTGGTTCTCAACCTTCCTAATGCTGTGACCCTTTAAAATGGTTTCTCATGTTGTGGTGACTCCCCCCCCCCCCAACATAAATTTATTTTCGTTGCTACTTCATAACTATAATTTTTCTACTGTTATGAATTAGGACAGCCCCATGAAAGAGTCATTTGCCCCCCCAAAGGGGTCACAACCCACAGGTTGAGAACCGCTGGTCTAATGGGTCTTCCTCCTTTATTGCTGTCCTTCTAATTACCAACCATGATGCCCATCTTCAGGGTCAGTTCTCTTCAGAAAACCTGTACATCGTATAAGAGGATGTCTCGCTATCCTAGCTTCTAAGGTGCATTTAATTTATTGGTTCTTCTGTGAGTGCGTGGTACTTTCAATATTCCTCACCAACACAATAATTCAAATGCATCAGTTCATCTGCGGTCTTCCTTATTCATTTTCCAGCTTTCACAAGCATACGAAGTAACTGAAAATTCCTTAATCAGGGATAGGTATACCTTAGTCCTCAGAGTGACACCTTTGCCCTTTAGCACTTTAAATAGGTCTTGTGTGGCAGATTAACTCAAAGAAATACCTCTTGGTTTCTTGACTACTGCTTTCATGAGAATTGACTGTGGAGCCTACTGAAATAAAATCTTTGACACTTTTGTCTGTACTCCATTTATTATGCTGTTGTATGTATTTGGGTCCATTTGTAAGGTTTCTTGTTTTTTTTTTTACATTGACTTAGTTTTTCCTTTTATATCTAGAAGTAATTAGTTTAAAGTACATCCTATACTGATTAGGCTTAATCAATATAACAAAGAAAATCCTAATTTTAAGACACATTTAGGGGGAACAAAATTCATAGCAATGATTTTAGGGTAATAAGCAAAATCTGAAAACATTGCAAGTGTCATTTACAGGAGAATAGATACAAATATTGAGAATATTATATAACAAATTATGAATAAGAAATATAGCATTTACTACTGATAATTCTAGTAACAAAAATGAATCTCAAATATTTTGTTGGGCAAGTGTTACTCAAATACAAAGAAAGACCTATCCAAATGGGACATAACATAATTACTATCCTCATTTCTCTTTTGAAAATGATTTGCATTTATTTCTTTAGTACTTATGTACATGTGTATTATGGACAAACCCATTACTTTAAAAAGTAAGAGGGGGTATCCCACAAAAATGATTTTTTTCAATGCAATGTATTTAAAATTGTTTACAAGACAGCCCTATCACGTTCAAAGCAATTTCCCTTACATTTTATACACTTGTCAAATCTCAGATTCCATTAATGGAAACATTTTTCAAACTCATCTTTTTGGAAGCCTGGCGGTACCTCCCCCCATTTTTGTTTGTTTCTTTTACTTCACCTCTTCTGTGTATGTCAATTGCCATCCTTTCATGTCCCTCTTCATTAGTGTAAATGAAAACAAGTCACACGCTGTGATATCAGATGAATAAGGTGCATGGGGCAAGAGAGGTAGGCTGGATTTTGTCCAAAAATGGTCCACTAAGATGGCTGCATGAGCAGGTGCATTGTCGTGGTGGCAAAACCAATCCCCCATCTGCTACAAATCAGGCAATTTTTGTCACACACTTTTACACAATGTTTTCAAAACCTCTAAATACAAGGCTTAATTAACAGTCTGACCTGGTGAAACAAACTGCAAATGCATTGCAAGCCAATACTTTTGTCCACTCGGAAAGTTGATGGACATCCAGAATGAGATATGTCATCAATTGACATTTCACCTTTTTTGAAATGAGAAACCACTCATAATGTACACTTGAGTGTTTTCCCTTAGCGCTTTCCTTGTAAGTTGTGTCCAACATCACAATAGTCTCTGCTGCATTTTTCCTGAGCAGGAAACAAAATTTCACAGCTGCATACTGTTCTTTTAAATCACCCAGCACAAAAAAACGAGGTTTGAGCAAAAGGGCTATCATGAAAAAATTCACTGTAACCAGAGAGAACCTTCCCAGATGATCCCAGTACACTAACTCAGATTGAGATGCTTGATGCTTGCCTAGTGGGGGAAAATGAGTACTATGAAAGCTCTGCCTTCTGGCATCTTAAAGGTTTGCAGATAAACAAGCAGCCATCTAGCTCAGAAACAACAAAGCCCACATGGAAAAAGCACCCCAGCCTTTGTGACCACGAGGTGTCGAAGGGGTCAGGTATCAGGCATCAAGCATCAAAGAACAAAAAATCATATCCTTGTGAATTAGAAGTGAAGAATGGAGACCCTAAAGCCCATCTGTAGGCAACTGGACATCCCCTTAAAGAAGCATCACAGGGAGGAGATGAGCCAGTCAGGGTACAGTATGGCAACAATAAAACATACAACTTTCCTTTAGTTCTTTAATGCTTCCCCTCCCCCGCTATACTGATCCCAATTCTACCTGACACTCTGGCTAGACCACAGGATGTTTACTGGTATAGAGAGGAACTGGAAACAGGGAATCCAGGACAGATAAAACTCTCAGGACCAATAATGAGAGTAATGCTATCAGGAGGGTAAGGGAAAGGTGGGTTAGAAAGGGAGAACAAATCACAAGGATCTACATATAATCCCCTCCCTGGGCAGATCACAGGAAAGTGGGTAAATAGAGACATCAGAAAGTATAAGACATGATAAAATAATAAAAGAATTATAAATTTTAAGGGTTCCTGAGGGAGGGGCGGCGGGGAAGGAGGGAGAAAATGAGTTTTTACTAAGGGCTCAAATAGAAAGAAAATGTGAGTATGATGATGACAACAAATGTACAAATGTGCTCGACACAATGGATGTATATGTGGATTGTGATAAGAGTTGTATGAGCCCCAATAAAAATGATTTTTCAAAGAAAGATCCACCTATTAGAGCTTTTTTTCTGTATGTTTTGTTTTGTTTATTTTGTTTTGGTTTGGTCTGCCCTCATACATTTGTGTCTAACTTACAATTTACAGATAATTTTTAATTCTCACAAAGAGAATTTTGTTCTATGACCCAGGTGAGGTGTAGGTTATACCATATGCCAATTAAAAAATATTTTTCTTTTTTCAAAGCAATATTATATTAAGTGAATGAAACAACAAGAAATATAATACAGCGCTTCCTCTATGAAATGAAGAATTCTGTCTTGGAAGAAGTTCAATAACAATGCTACTGAGCAAAAAGATTATTAGAGTTTACCAAATGTTTAGAAAAGAATCAGGAGGGACCAGACTGAAGGAAAACCTCATGCTTGGTCGTAAACTAGAGTCAGGGAAAGAAGAGTACCGCAATGAGCGATGTTGACAGAGTTTCTGAGAGTGGGCTCAAACATAACAGTGATAGTGAGGATGACTAAAGACGACGTAATGGTTCACTCTGTTATAAACAAAGTAACAGAACTGATTCAATAGCATCTAAAAAAATTATGATTCCATTTACCATATATATTCATGCATAAGCCAAGTTTTTCAGTACATTTTTATCCAGTTTCTGTGGTAAAATTAGGTGCCTCGGCTTATATTTATGTCGGCTTATGCTCGAGTATAGGTGTTGTATATAAAAGGCAAGAATTGATCAAACTAAATTCTTGAAAGATTTATCCTTCAGAAGTTTTTGGAAGAGGGTGAGTAAGAAAATCTTCTACCGTGAAATCAAATATTCTACTTTTGGTTTTAAGTGTAGTTATGTGAGTGTACATGTGTTAGTCTCAGTAAACTACAGAAACTCATAGATGTATAAGAGAGGGTACATTCAGAATGGATCCCAACCCAGTCCATTCCAAGCCCATAAGTACAACTTAGCTCATATGTCTGACACCAGTCTACAAATCCTCCTCAAACTCACAAAACACACACAATGATGATGAATGCAGGAGGATCACAGGTCAGTGGGTAGAAAGTCTTTGAATCCAGTGGTGGTGTAAGCATCTCAGTGCTGTCAGGGGTCTCCACACAGATTCTCCAGCACTGAGAGCTGCATCAGGGTAAGTTCATGTGGCTTCTCCTCAGGGATGTCTTGCAGGAAGTGAGCCTTGCCAGGTAAAACAGCCGTATATTGGCTCAACCATCAGAGAACAGGAGACCAGAGAATAAGAAGGTTGAAGCTGGATGAACCATTTACCTCTCCACCATTCAATTAAACTGCTCAATTAATCTCACATGTGTTTATTGGCCAGGATGGCACAATAACATTAACTAGCACAGTGTATGATAATCAAAACTTAAAAAATATAATGTGTGAATTTCATTTTATTTGACATATATCTCAATAAAATAAATATAATTTAATATAAATATATGCCATATAGGATTGTAGGAATCAGAAAAACATCTAAGTGGTATTATTAATGCAGTTTTCTTTAAATTATTAGAACATAACAAAATAGAAAGAGCATGAACATTAGAAACTAAAGTGTATCTCACCACATAAATGAATGTAAAGGATAAACTCATATAATCATTCCCAGATTTCACAGAAACATTTCATGGGCTGAAACATTGACGTGTGATTTAAAATACTATCAAAATAAAATGGAAGATGAAAAATACATTTTACATAAAGCTATGGCAATCATCATAATTAATTATAAAATCAAATGGGCAGGGGACAATACTGGAGACACAGAGTGGGAATTGCGCCTGATCTGATTGCACCACACAGAAGCAAAACACGAAGGGCATACAACAGAATAGCAAGGGGAACAGAGCAACAAAGTTCCCAAGGAGTACCAAAAATAGACTTTGGGGCCAGGACTTGGCAGCCCAGTAGACTCAACCAGAAAACATTCCTAAAAGCCAACAAACCGTTTTTGAACTAACTTCAGGCTTTTCTTTTTTGGTGTTGTTTCTTCTTTTTTTTTGTCATTGGCTTTTTGGTGGTGGGGTTTTGTTTTGTTTTGTTGCTTTGTTTTGCTCTGTCTTGGTTTTGTGCATGTAATTATCTCTGCAGGTCTGTCTAAATAAGATAGGCTGGATGAATAATCTAGAGGAGAAAACAATGGGACCGATGGTTCCTAGGGTGCATGGGAGAGTGGGAGGTGGGGGGAAAGGAAATAGTGCTTAAAACCCAGGGTCAAGGGAACAAGTGATAGGCCTGGCTGGGCATGATGAAAAGTAATGTAACCAAGAGGAATTACTGAAACCCAAATGAAGACTGAGTATGATAGTGGGACAAGAGGAACGTAAAAGGAAATAGAGGAAGGAAGTAGAAAGAACAGGGCATTTATAGAGGTCTAAATACAGGCATGTACATATGTAAATATATTTATATCTCAGGATTTGGAAATATATCTATGTGCACATATGTATAGGTATAGTATTAAGGTAGCAGATGGACATTGGGACTCCACTCAAGTACTCCCTCAATGCAAGAAGAGTTTGTTCTACTAAACTAGTATTCCATGATGCTCACTTTCCCAATTGCTGAAGATAAAGCAGGTGCATAGACAATTGTGGTGAAGAAAGTTGTTGGAGCCTGGCTATCAAAAGAGAATGATGATGGCAATAAATGTACAACTGTGCTTGACACAATGGATGGATGTATGAAAATTATAAATAAATAAGCACATTGATATGGGGGATAAGACTTCAAATCAGAGATTTTTGTTTAAGAATCCTATTTGACATTAGGAGTCCTGAGAAACACAATAAGGAAATGAAAACACATAAATCAAGATTAGGAATTTATAAGTTGTAACTTTTCTTTGGATAGTGTTGTGGTCAATATTTAATTCATTTCCTTAATATTAAATCTCTTTCCCATCTTTATTGTTCATATTTTCTGACTGTGATCTAGAGCATTACCATTGTTCCATGGCATAGAAGAATGTTTCTATTCTGGAGTTATTTTCCACTATTGTATCAGACTCAGGTTCTATATGAAAAGGAATTTCTACAAATTGGCCAAGTCAACAGAGTACGGAAAGACAAAAATACTAGAGTAAATGTGAGCTGCCAAAACAAAACTACTTTTGTAGCTGCCAAAACAAAACCAATTCACTTATAGGACAGAGTACAACTGCCCCTGTGAGTGTCCAAGATTATAATGCTTTACAAGAGTAGAGAGCCCGTCATTCACCCCAATTAACACCTAGCATGATGAATAGAACACTTAACATTAAGTATATATTTTATTCTATTCCCTTTACCTGCTATATCATGCTTAGATTTTGTGATAATTATGTAACCATTTGTCAATTTGAAAGGATTAAGAGCGAAGGGGTGGAGTCTAGCGTGTCAATCAGGTCAGAGCCAATGAGGCCTTTGTGTGGGCCTGGCCTTCTCCTGAGGATTCGGGGAACTCCTGCATTGCAGCAGACAAGACACATGGAACTATGCTAGTATCCTGAGCTGGAGAAGCCATGTAGACACCCATGCCAGCGCTGAGATGTCCATTATCTTCCTGTGTTCACCATTATTGTATGTGTTTTGTGAGTCAGAAGAGGACTTTATATATTGGTATCTGACATTTGGGCTAATATTGGACTTGCAGTCTAGATCTGGACTAGGTTGGGATGTTTTCTCCATATTCAAAGGCCCTTATATATAAAGTTATTTCTTATACACATATGAATGTCTGTATGAATTTGTTTCTCTAGTCAACCCGCACACACATTATGGTACCTTAGGAGTGGGGTACTAGGGGAAAAAATCATGAAGATAGAGAATGGATGTTTATTTTATCTCTCCCTCATGGTAGTTTTTCTTCTTTGGCTAGATGAAGGTCAGATAAGTCCTTGCAATTTACTGGGTTATTTGGTTGTTGTCTTTGGCTATTCTTTCATGAGATGATTAAAATGAATGTTGTTAATGTATATTTTGAAATTAGGGGCAATCGCCCCTTGAGTTTCTCAGAAACCATGCTGTTTATGGAAAATGGCTGACAGAGGTCAAAATGACTGACAGAAAGCCTGGCTGTGGCTTGGTGCTCTCAGAGGTCTAATCTCATATTTTATATCAATATAATAGTTTAGATAAGCTGCATAGGGATTGAACTTGGTTGTTTTAAAAATTGAGTTTAGTATCTGATTCTGCTTTGTTTATACTGATTTCCTCTGCTTATTATTGTTGATGTAAGGATTTATAGAAATAATTATTGGGAAGTGTGAAAATAGAGAGCTTGTAAGCCCACTTGCCTTGAGTCATTAAAATTTGTTCTTTAATTGGGGTTAGGACACACCTGCAAAGAAGGCTCTAACAAGATAAGCCCCACCCAGTGCTTTGGAGTACTCAAGATATTTGTATTCCAAGAGACCTTCCTAGGGGATTGTTGACAAGTTGAAGAAAAAAGGAACTCTGTATTTTTTTTAAGTTTGAAGTAGTGGTCTTTGTCGGAAGCTTGGATAACATCTAGAACCATGAAGAAATCTCTCTAGGATTAAATATTAAAAGAAGCCTGTGGGCAGGCTGAAATGCCTGCTAGGTGATCACCTTGATCCACTTGTTGAGTGGAAGTGGGAGAAATGCAGCAATAAGGAGAAAGGCTAAGTCTGGCCACTGACACTGGTGCACATGGTTTTCAGGAACTAGAGGAGACAATAAGAGCAAGTTTACTCGTCTAAAGTTCATGACCTAGCACAAGAGTGCTAGGCCCTTGAGAATGTGTGATGGGGCTTTGGTCTATAGGCAAGGCAACCAATGGGCACCCTGATGAGGCTAAGGCAGCCTACATTGAGTTGATAAGAACCAACCAGATGAAGAAAACTGATGAATTTTAAGCCTGTAAACTGATGAATTACTGTAGACTTTATGGATGGTCTGTCCAGATTTGACTTTGCTTATGGATGCAGACTTCACAAGGTTCCAACTGGAATGAAGATTCTTCACATCAAAGATTATGACTGTCTTCTCAGAGCACTGTGTTGATGTAACTACAGTATAGAAATAGGATACCCAAAATGAGGCAGATAAAGCCATAAAGTGGCTGGTTTGCACACTTTCACCGGTGGGGAATATATTCATAGGGTTACAGGATTAAGCTGTAGCTGTTACTTAACTGCAATTGTTAGGCCTAGGATTATTTTTTGTTCACTTACAAAATGTTATGTTTAAATGAGTGGGGTATGTATTGAATTGTATGCATTTTAGTTTTATCATATTAGTACAGATATAATTTTATCATTGTTTGTTTGAAAATTGTATATAGCTAAAGATTTGTATGATAGTTCCAAATTGACAAGCGGTGGCCCATGGTAGTTATATAATCATTTTTTCAATTTGAAAGGGTTTAGAGTGAAGGGGTGGAGTATAACCTATCAATCAGGTCATAGCCAATGAGGCCTCTGTGTGGGCCTGGTCTTCTACTGAGGATTCTGGGAACTCCTGTATTTCTACTTGGAGGCAGGAGAAACTCTCTGCTCACTCCCTGGGAGACTTTGCAGCTGACAAGACGCATGGAACTATGCTAGTGCTCTGAGTTGGAGAAGCCCGTGGAGATCCCTGGCAGCACTAATATGCTTACGATGCCACTGGATCTACAAGACTTCCCACCCATAAGCCTGTGATAATCCCTGCATTTGGCATCATTGCATGTGTTTCATGAGTCTAAAGAGAACTTTATAGGCTAGTATTGGACATCTGGACTAATGTATGACTTATGGACTAGAGACTTAACTTCCCACAAGGTGTACTCTCCACTTCCAGATTTTCCACTCACTCCACTCATCCCTTGGGGGAATACCAAGGCATAAATTCATCCTTGACTGAGTCCTCTTGGCTGAAGAGCATCAGAGATTGTGAACTTCCTGGCAACCTAGCACCCCTCCACTGTTTTAACAGTTCACGTGTGCGTGACCAAGAGCCAGAAGTCCAAAACATTGCAATAGTTGCCTTCACCACAGCTAACCCTATTCCCCAGTCAGCACTTGAATTAAACCACTCCAGGCCATCCAGAGCAACAGCCTTCCCTGTGAGAAGAATTCTGCCCCCGCCCCCCTCCACCTAGGTCACCTTTAAAGGTAGGGTCCATGCCCTCTTCCCTATCCCCTATTAGAGTCCAATATCATTTGAACAGACCGAAACTTGATTCTTCCAACCTGAGCCACCTGAGTTCTCTTTCTGTAACACAGTAAACTGCAATTAGTCGCACTCTTTAAGCATTCTAATCTGTGAGCTCTCTCTTCCATCTACAGCTCCTCCTATCTTAAAGCCTAAACCCATCCTGCCAGTCTAAACATCAAAAAAGGCAGAGCCACTAACTCCCAGGATCTGCTTTTAACTACTCAGATGTTTTTTTCCACCCTGCACTGTCTTGATTTCTCATAGGACAGACACTAGACAACCACACTAACACTCTTTGTGATTTTCCTTTCATTTGCCTCCACTTCTTTAAAAGAAAGTATTGAATTATTTTAATAATTTCTTCTTAATCCGCACTTTCCAATCTGTTGGTCTTCTTAAAAAGTAATTTCCTCACTACTTCTATAATCCTCAAGTTAGCAAGAGTTCAGTCTCTCAGCTGGCATCTCATTTAGACCACCCTCAGTGGGTTCAGAGCTGGACCTGCTCATCCTCCACCTTCTTCCTGCATGCCACCCCAATAAAAAATGTACAGCCCTGCTATATTTCCTGGTTCCTTTTCAAGACCCTTACCTCTTGGGAAGTGTGATCACCACCCGTTCCTCACCCACTCAGCCTAGGATCAGCTTGAGGAACTTCTCGATATCCTGTCCTTCCACTCATTCTCTAACATCCAGGCCACTGCAGAGCATAAACATATTACCTCCACTCCAAGTACCAGGCCAGGTGGACTCACTCACCCACAAACACTGACTATAACTGCCCAACGGAACCTCCCCCTTCGTGTTTCCACCTGAATAGAGCTAAGATCCCACCCTTCTCCAAGAGCCATACTGCATTAGCAATAAAGCTTCTGTAGAGTGGGTAGAGTCCAAACCAACACCGACAGCCATTCCTTTTCTTATTAAAAATTCTTTCATTCCTTTCTTCTCTTTCCTTCCTTGTCCTTATCTTCTTCTAAAAACAAAAGTTCATATTACTCTTACAATTCTTTTTCAATTGGTACTACTTTCTTCCATCTTTCAAAAAATAAAATGAAAATTTGTCTCCTTTTTTTCTATAATCCATTAATTAGCAAAATACGATCTCTTTTATCCTTCTTCCTCTAAAAGTTTTCCTTCCATTTTTTTTATCTCTCCCATAGCCTGTACTTAACCTTTCTTTCCCTGATACTTGAAGTCTAAAACCAACACCTTAGCACAACAAATCCAACAATGGGAACAAAATCAGCAACATAACGCTCCAACAACAGAAGAAAAAACAACCATCAGGTTCATAGCAGAAATAAAGCTGAAAACAAAACATAAAAGGAAAAAGGAACATGACAAGAAGTTGGTTCTTTGAATGGATTAACAAATTGACACACTGTTGTCAAACTAAACAAAGGAGAAGAATGAGAAGAAGCAAATAACTAGAATAAGATATGTAAGGGGTGACATTACAACAAATCCAAATAAAGTAAAATGGATAATAACATACTACTATGAAAACCTGTAATTCAACAAGTTTGATCATCTAAATGAAATGTATAAATACATAGAAATACCTCATCCATTCCAATGAATACTGTGGGCAGTTGTAGAAAAGTTCAAGGGACCCTTAACAAATAAAGAAATAGAGAAGGTAATTAGGGAATTTCTAATCAAGAAAAGCTCAGAATCAAAAGGCTTCAAAGGGAATTCAATGAAATATTCACAGATTTGTCACCAACACTATACAAACTATTCTAGAATATAAAAAAGACGACAAATTCCCACACACATTTTATGAAATGAACATGACCCTGTAACCCAAACCAGGCAAAGATCCAGAAAGACAAAAAAAACAGACTAATATCTCTCAGTATTATAGATGTGAAATCTATAACAAAATTCTGGCCAAAAGAATCCAACAACATACCGCCCCCCCAAAAAAACCCTAATTCAAAATAATAAAGTGGACTCATAACAGATATGCAAGGATGGTTTAACATTCAAAAAAACAATCAGTGTAATTCACTATAGAAGCAAGGAAAAATACAAGAACCACATCATCATATCAATAAATTCATAAAAGGCATTGGACAATAACTTACACCTATTACTGGTAAAACCAATCAATGAAATAGGAATAGAAGAGAAATACCTTTACATAATAAAGACCATATATGAAAAGGCCAACAGGAGAAAAGTAGAAACATTTTCTCTGAAAATGGGGAGAAGATATGGATACTTCCTATCACCACTCTTATGCAACACCATGCTGACTTAAACAGAGCCATCAAACCAAAAAAAAGAGAGAGAATGAAATAAAGAGAATAAAGGGAATACAAATAGACAAAGAAGACATAAAATATAAAATTATCTCTGTAGATGATATGGTTCTATATAGAGAGAACCAAAAGAAAATTCCATTTTAAAAAACTGTTGAAAATAATTGAGGGATTTCACATAGAAGCAGGATATAAAATTCACAAGCAGAAATCAATTAGATTCCTGTATACTAGTGACGGGATCTGTAAAAGAGCGATTGAGAAAATAATAGCATTCATAATAGCCACACAAAAGTTGAAAACTTAGAAATGAACCTAACAAAAAAAAAACAAAGAAACACAGAAAAAAAACCAGAACATTAATACAATAAATCATAAAAGACCTACATAAATGGAACAATATCCAGCATTCAGGAATAGGCAGTCTTAATATTTTGAAAATGTCACTATACCTGGAACAATCCATGGATACAGCAGAATTCGATCCAAATCCCCACTTCATTTTGTAAAAAATAGAAAAACTAATTACCAGTTTCATTTTAAGAAGGAAAAGGCCCAGGATAATCAAATAATTTTTTTTAAATAACCAAATAGGAGGCCTTGCACTACCTCACCTAAAATTTTAAAAATACTGTGGTAGAGATAGATACATAGACCAATGGAGCAGAATAAAAAACCCATCTCTTCCCATGCACAAAAGTGAACTCAAGACGGATTAAAAAGGGGCTTAAGTGGAGAGCAAATGCTTTGAGAATGATTGGGGCAGGGAATGTATGGATGTGCTTTATACAATTGATGTATGTATATGTATGAACTGTGATAAGAATTGTATGAGCCCCTAATAAATTGTTAAAATTAAAAAAAAAACACCTCAATTTGACCCTTGAACTACAAGGTGAAAATTATAGCTCAATGAGAAAATTGTAACAAAATTAAAGGTATTATTACAGACTACCAAGTATAATAAATTAAGCACATGCAGTGGAAGAAAAAGAGATGACTGGGACCTACTAAAATTAAAACATGTATGCACATCAGAAAAACTTCAACAATAGAGTAAAATGAAAGCCCATAGACTTGGACAAAAAAATTAGCACTGGCACAACAGATGAGGATCTGATTACCAAAATCCATAGATCTCTACAACAAAGTAATAAGGGAATAAAAGTGACCCAATTAAAAATTGGGTAGAAGACATAAACAGTGCACCCAAAATTACATTCAAATGGTAAAAACTCACATGAGGAAATGCTTAGTATCACTAGCCACGTGGGAGTTGTAAATCAAAACTATGATGAGTTATTACTTTACATCTACAATGATAGCACAATTCAAAAAATAGAATGCAACACATGATGGTGAGGATATGGAAAAATTGGATCTCATAGAATGTTGGTGGACTAGTAAATATGTACAACCAAAATGGAAAGTGATATGATGCTACTAAAACAACTGAAAATGGAAATCCCATATGAGTTACCAATATTGCTATTGATCATATATCCCACAGAAGTAAGAGACAAGAACAGGAACAAGTGTATGTATGTATGTATGTATGTTTATTGCAGTGCCGTTCACTATACCAATAAAGTGGAAAAAGCCAAATGCCCACCAGTGTGCGAGTAATTAAAGAAACTGTAGTACATATGCCTAATGGAATATTATGCATCTCTGAAAAAGTGACAAAATCATGAGACGCTTCATAATATCAATGGACCTGGAATCCATTATGCTGAGCTATGTTAGTCTATCATAAAGGGAGAAATATTATGAGTCCACAACTAAAAGGACAAACTCCAAGATGAAGGTAGACTTTCACTCTCATGTCACATAATTTTTAATCAAGTCTCCCAAAGCAAGAGGTAGAGAGCCTGTCTCGCATAAATAATCCATACATCATCCCCTTAAATGGACATCTTAGAAACCACTTCAACAGAGGAGACCTCATTTCAGAAGGGATCAATCTTTCAAGAAGGGAGAAAGTGAGAAAACCATCCATTTGCTGCCATAAAACACTTTGATAAAGTCACCCCAAATCAACAGATACAAAGAGTGATAGGCGAACCTTGCATGTCAAGATGGGAGGAAGGTAACATATATGTTTTAGAGAAGATGCTTCGTGTGTGAATGGGGAGGAACAACTTCCTATCAGGAAGAAAAAAAAATTAACTTAGCAATACATAGAACCCAAGGAGAGCATACGCCTGATACAGCGTTCTAATTAGACATTTTTTACCTAATTTGTATTCAGCCCTTTATGATCCAAGCAGTATGTTATAAACTACTGAACATTAAGACTATGTCCTTTCAAGGCAAATAACATCCTTCATAGGTCCCACCAGAAGGACTCAATGTGGAAACCTCACTAAGCGAACTGTGCTTGACAACAAACTCCCCTGTAGCCCTTGGATTGTGTGAGAAGACCGTACCACCCCCAAGGTTATGGAATTGGCAGATTGCTTGGATTTCTTTCATCGAGCGTGCCCATGGACCACTATATATTTACTATTCGGATGGGCCCCTTGCTTTACAATGGCATGTTTGAATCACATAGTCATTGTTTGTATAAATAGTACCCACTCAAGAGTTAAGTCTGTACAAATTAAGAATTCATCAAATGTGACTCAGAGCTGCCCTATACTTGTATAATTTCCTTTCTCAACAGTGTGTTAAATTCTATACCAATGGATAAATTAACGACACTATCAATATAATTAACTTACATCCCAGAGGGATGATTGATAATGTTATCTATCATAAAAAATAATGAGGTCTCTAAAATGAATCAGAGAACTATGTAAACCACGGATGTATAAATGCATTTTGAGCTAGCATTTAATTTTTGCCCCAATAAGAGCAATTAATCCTTGCGACATGATCCTGCTTGCCCTCAGAAAGCGATAACTCGAGTATAGGTGCTACAGCACAGTGTGGTGAACACAGCATATGGTACTTGGCTATCAAAAAGAATAGCATCTGGGTTCTTAAAGGCTTGTCTTCAAATAAAGAGCTATCTAAGTGAGGCATCAACTAAGCCAGAGTGCAATCTCTAAGGAGTGTATATAATAAAATCCAAATCTGAAGGAGGGAATGATATCAGAGGTTAAATCCATGAAAATCTTATTTGCAGAAGACTAAGGATTACAGTGGAAGCCCAAAATCCATTTGTAGGGTCCCTACATAGATTAAGCCTCTGGGAATCCCCTCTGACCACAGTTTAGGGATGTGAACAACCTTGCTATCAGAAAGAGAGTAGTTTTAACTCAGTCATAGCAGATGTACTTAGGTTAAAATGTAATATCTTATCTTGTGACATCTCTTCTGCACCATTTTAAAGTTGTTTCAATTAGAAAATATTAAAGGGGAAATACATGTGCATTGAGCCTTAGCTGAGTGCTCTCGGGTCCTGAACCAGTGTAGTGTGAAATGGAAAGTAAATTTTGCGGAATCAGGTTAAATTTAATATGTTATCATTCTATCTCCTTTTAACCCACTTTAATTTTGTTCTGAATTTTAATATGTCCTTTCTTTTTGATTGAGGTTTTCCACTAGTTTATTTTATGATTTTGTTGTTTTTATTGTTTTCTGGTATGTTTTCCAGTACTTGAAATCCAAATTAGGTAAATCTACAGACACATTTACTGGATTAATGGCTTATTGGAAATACATGAGGGGAAATTGGAGAAAAATGAGCAGCTAGTAGTAATGAGTACAAGAAGGAATAAAATGTTCTGGAAATGATTGTTCTAGTCTTTTTTATATGATTTTACTATTGAAATGTGTGATATGTGAATTATGTCAATAAAACTATTGAAAAGGGCATACAATAGCAGACTGTATTAGAAAAATAGACACACCCTAAACCAAAGACAAAAATAAACTAAAAATGAAAGGATGACAAAAAATTTACCAAGCCAACAGCAACCAAACATCAAATGAGGGAAGAAATGAAGAAATTCTTTGAAACAAATGAGAAAGATCACCATACCAAAACTTTGGGGACACGGCAAAAGCACTTGGCACAGTACAATTTATAGTAATCAAAGCATACATTAAAACAAAAAAACAGGAGGAACCCCAAATCCATACCTAAACACAACACTTCCAACAATAAGAACAAAGGCACACAATATAATCATTCTAACAACAAAAAAGAAGTCATAAATATTAGAGTGAAATAAATGAACTGGACAAGAGAAATCAATGTAAAAAAATCTACAAATACGGAAGTTGGCTTTAAAAAAAGCATGAATAAAACTGACTGCTGGCAAAAACAATAAGCAAAAGAAACAGAAGATGCAAATATATAAAATTAAGGGTGACATCACAACAATTGTGATTTAAATAAAAAGAACAACACATTTCCATGAATAGCTGTACTCTGGTAAGTTTAGTAGAAATAGAAAAATACCTAGAAATACGTCCTTTACCCAAAGTAACACAGGCAACTATAGAAAACCCGAACAAGCCCATAACAAAATAGGAAATAGAACACATTACAAGAAACTTCTAAACAAGAAAAGCCCAAGACTAGGTGGCTACAAAGGGAATTTTTACCAAGTATTCAGGAAAGAGCTCTCACCAATCCTACACAGATCACTCCAGAATATAGAAAGGGCTGGCAAACTCCCAAATCACTTGCTAAAGCTGGCATAACCTCGGTACCAAAACCAAGCAAGCACTAAGTAAAGATAGGAAACTACAGACCAATATCCCCCCATAAACATAGACAGAAAATTCTCAACAATATACTGGCCAGTAGAATCCAACAGTATATAAAAAATATAATTTGTCATTTCCAACTGGGATACATTCCAGGTATACAAGGATGGTACAACATTCAGAAACAATCCAACAATGGGACACTAAATCCTAGATCTTCTGAGTACACAGCATGCTCTAGATACTGCATAGGTGAGATCCCATGCGGGAACTCTGCTGGGTGAGCTGGACTCTACCTCAGACCCACCCATAACCTGAGGATGTAAGCAGGAATAGGCATGGTGTCTGGGGAAGCAGCACACAGCTTTACCAAGAGTGGTGCACTGTTGGTTGGTGGGCAAACAAGGTCTTAATAATCAATGCCCTGTACAATGCATTATTTATTATTCCAGAAATCCTGTGATGGATATTGTTTCATTTTGTTTATGCTTGTACATATTAGGGTATAGCTCAGGGGTGATATGCCATTGGGAATCATCTTCTTGAAGTTATGTTGTTTTTTTCTGTTTTAGGTAAATTAAACCCAGGATTGATGAACATGTAGAGATAGAAAATATAACAAGAGTTTCAGGGTGGGGGTGGAGAGGGAGGGATTAAAAAGGAGATGATGTCTGGGGTCTTGATGGCAAGAAAGGAAACAAGCAGCCATCTAGCCCAGAAGGAGCAAAGCCCACATGGAAGAACCACACCAGCATGTGTGATCATGAAGGGTCGAGGGGACCTGGTATCAAGCATCAAAGTGGGGAAAATCATATCATCGTGAATGAGGGGAGCATGTGATTGGGACCCAATGCCCATCTGTAGACAACTGGACATCCCTTGCAGAGGGGTAGTGGGGAGGAGATGAGTCACTCAGGGTGCAGTGAAGCATTGATGAAAATCACAACTTTCCTCTAGCTCTTAAATGTTTCCTCCACCCCACTAGCATGATCCCAATTCTACCTTGCAAACCTGGGTAGAACAGAGGATGGACAGTGATGCAGATGGGACTGGAAGCACAGGGAATCCTGGACAGATGAACCCCTCAGGACCAGTGGTGAAAGTGGCAATAACGGGAGAGAAGAGGGAAGGGGAGGTAGAAAGGGGAAATCAATTACAAGGATCTACATATAACCTCCTACCTGGGGGATGGACAACAGAAAAGTGGGTGAAGGGAGATCTCAGACAGTGTAAGATATGACAAAAATAATAATTTATAAATAATCAAGGGTTTATGAGGGAGGGAGAACAGAGGAGGGGGGGAGAAAAAATGAGGAGCTGTGGGGAGCATCCTCCCCAGGGCAGTTAGTCAATCAGACTATATGGAAGGCCTCACTCCCTGCTACTGGGGACAATAGACTATTCCTCCTTGAGGCCTGAGACCAAGCGTTCACACCCTACTGATAATGGTTCCTATGGAGATCTAGGGAATAGGTCAAAGTTAGGCCATCTTGAACCTAGGATTTGCCCATCTTGTCACATGTATAACCCCAAACCCTCCCCTTCCTATTGCGTGTATGTCCCTAGACCACTCCTTCCCATTACTGTAATGCCTCTAGTACAGCCCCTTCCTGTGACGTCTTACGTCCTCACCTGTAATTAGGGGGCTTGCACGTCCCCAGAGAATATAAAAGGGGCTGAAGCTACCATTAAACTCACTCTCTCCCTCCACGTGGACCATCAGCGGGGCAGAGGTGAGCATGCTACCATGAAATGTGTCTGACTCCCATTTATTTCAATATTTCTATCTCTCATGCTCTCTATAACTTTACTATGATCTTTACTTATTATCGCTGCACAATTGTGCCTACCGGACCCATAATGATGTGTTAGGGGCTGGCTTCCCCTGACAAGGAGCTGATTCCAGGAGCCCAAGCAAAAAGCGAGAGTTTTGAAAATGATGAGGGGAAGGGATGCATATGTGTGTTTTACACAATTGATGTATGTGTGGATTGTGATCAGAGTTGTATGAGCCCCAATAAAATGATTTTTTAAAAAAGGGAAATGATGTCACGGAGTCTAGGAAGGGAAAGTATATTTAGAAACTGATCATGGAAGCACTCATGCAATCCTGTCTGACGGAATTGAACTATGGAATGATATGACATACATACTAACTTCCAAGTAATAGCAGATAAAAATAAAATCTCAAAAAGCATAGATCCAGAAATGGGTGTGGGTCTCACAATGAATCCTAGGGATAGTTTAAGAACAATTAGTTCTTACAATATGACCCTGCTCAATAATCACCCTCAGGAAGGGAACACAGAAGATACGGATGCTATAGCAAAATGTGGCAAAGAATTTAGATGGTTCCCGGCTATCAGATAAAATAGCATCTGGGGTCTTAACGAGCAATATGGCTTTCAGGAGGAGTAGGGTACAGTGGTGGTTGTGGGGTAAAAGGGAGACATTGTCAGGGAGTCCATGTAGAAAAAGAATGTGTGGAAACCGATCATGGTAGGAATTATATGAATCCCTTTCCAATTGACGTGATTGAACTATGGAATGATATGATATATTATTAAATCCTAGTTAATAATACATTTAAATATTATTTTATTAAAAATAAAATATCAAGTGCTGGAAAAAAAACAAACAAACAATAAAAACAATCCAGGAAATCCACCCCATAAACAAGACAAGGAATAAGAATCACTTGATTATATCAACAGATGCATAAAATCATTCAATAATATGCAGCATCCAGTTCTTTTTTAAACAGTTTTATTGACATATATAATTCAGTAGTTCACTTATAATGAAAACAGTTGTGCAACCATTACCACAATCAATTTTACCACAACAGTTGTGCAACCATTACCACAATCAATTTTAGAACATTTTGTTCTTCCTTGTACTCATTGTTATCTATATATTTATATTTTTAATTTTGGAAAAATATACACAACAAAACTTTATCCAATTCAACAGCTTTTACATGTATAATTCAGTGCCATTGGTTAGTCTCCTCATGGTGTACAGACATTACAATTATGGATATCCCTTTCCAAATTATTCCACCACCATTAGCATAAACTCAATGCCCTCTAAACAAAAGCTCTTCCTCATGTGCCCAGGGTAACCATTGGCCAATTTTACTTTCTTTCCTTTTTTGTAGTAGTTTTCTTGATATAAAATTCACATATCATACAATTCCATAGTAAAGTCATTTTTTTAAAAACTTGTACCATCACAATCAGTTCTAGTGGTCCCTCCCACTCCCACATTCATTGTTAAATTTGCCCAAGCCTCTGCCAGATAACCATTGCATCAGTTATTGTCTCTATGAATCTACCTCTTCTGTGTTTCATAAACTAGGAAACAACAGAAACAATAAAAAGCAAAATGAAAAAGGGAGAAGAAAATAATAATAATATAAAGATAAAAATAAAGAATAAGAAAGAAAAGACCACTAGCAATATTTCAAAATCCAGAGAAGAAATTTCTGCTGTGGAACAAAGGAGCAATAGTTGAGCCTAGAGAAAATTCAGGTTGGGTCAAGAGGGAGGTCAGATGACTAAATATCAATAACGTACCATGGCTCAATCCATTTTAATCAGGCTTATAATAATCTCTGTCTGATAGTCAAGCTGTTCCAGATCCTCACTGGTGACCAAAGGGCATCTGCTGGAGTTTTCTTCTGACTAGATACTCTGCAGATGGAATTTGGGCTCCTACTGTCATGTATAGCCTTCTATAAATTGGGTGTTTACCATTTAAGCTCTGATACTTGTCCCTTCATCATATTTGGATTTTATATTGTTGTCTTTGGATCACACAGGCTGGTGTGCTTCTTCCATGAGGGTTTAGTTGACATGTTATTTAATGTGGCTGATTGTTTAAATACAAGCCTTTCAGACACTATTCCAATTGATAGCTGGCACCATCTGCTTTCTTCACCACACTTTGCTACTGTGCTCTTTTCTTCAGTGATCTATTAATGAAGGCAATTATTGAGCAGGCCCAATACTAACTGGTCTGGATTTGGAGCTACAAGTGGGAACCTAGACTCCAACTGCTTGTCCACAGGTTATGCATGACTCTGGTCTACTTTGTCAACAAAAACAAAAAACAACTAAGGACAACAGTTACAGAAATGCCTCAAGAAAAGTCAAATAAAAAAAAACATTGTCATACATCTCCCCTGGGGTATATGGAGACTGAATTAACAATATCAGTAATTCATCCAATGACATAGAATTTAAAATACTGTTTATATGAGGAGTTTATGTGAGTATAGTCCAACTGTGAGCCGCAATTCCCAAGTTGTTGATTTGTACAGATTGATATCTTGTTTGATTGGGCTCTGTTACATTGAGTCTGGGGGTTGGTGCTAAGGCAAATTTTACTGTGACATTTCTTATAAACATAGATCCTTGCCTATCAGGTTAATACTTGTGATATTAACCAACACCCAGTTCTAATAAAAACCATAAGCAAAATAGGAACAGATGGGAAATTCCATAGTATAATAAAGTTCATGTATGAAATTCCAAAACACCAAGATCACACTCAATGAAGGAAAAACTGTAAACATTTCCCTTGCAAACAGGAACTAGACTAGGGTGTCCCCTACAGCCACTCTTATTCACCATCATGTAGGAAATCATAGCCAGAACCATTGTGAAATAGAAAAAAATCAAGGGAGTACAAGTGGACAACGAAGAATTGAAACGCTCTTTATTTACAAAAAGTATGATCTCATGTAGAGAGAATCCTAAGGACTCCACCAAAAAAATTGTTGAAAACAATCAATGTTTTAGTAAAGTAAAAGGGTTAATCAATTGAATTTCCATATTCCAGCAAAGAGAGCTCTGAAAGAGACAGCAAGAAAACAATACCATTTGTAGCAGCCCCACAAAAGATGAAATACCTAGCAATAAACCTAACCTCCCCCCCACACACACACATACCTGACCTGTACATAGAAAACTACAGAATAGTATTATAAAGAGACCTATACAAATGGAAGAATATCTAATAGTCATGGATATGAAAACTTCCTATTGAGAAAATATAATTGCTACCGAAAATAATCTACAAACAGCACAATTCAGACCCAAATCACCTTGCATTCATGCAACTTATTCTTCTAGTTCGTTTGAAGATTTTCCCCAGTACTTTTGAAATATCTTGATGCAGAGACGTTATTTGTTTCATCTCACCTATTAATTTAAGTGTATTTTAAATGATAGAGAAAGGTAAGGAAAAGGTCATGAACTTAAATTAGTCAAGAAATGAGGCTACTACTTAGGATTCTCATAATTCTCAAAAAGACATTTTTTCACATATATTTTCCCCTTTTTTAGTTAAAAGGGAAAATATTTTGACTGTGAAGAATATACAGGAGAGTTTCAGCAAATATTACTTCATTTGTGGATGAAGCAGGCAGACTGTTTTCAAAAATAATGATATTTACATATGAAGTTAATATAAAAGCATGCAAAGGATAAGCAGAAAAAATAAAGATCTTAAGAATCTTCTGTCTGAATAACAAAATAGAAGAATAATTCATAATGTCAGCTTTATCCTTTCATGCTTTGTTATATGGCCTAAATTTTTATTTGCTTCATGTAGCTTTCAGGGACATGAATAAGTTATGCAGAATGAAGTACTGCAACATTTAAATGATATAGAATAGTTTATGTTTGAAAACTACTTTGAAGATGAGATAAGCAGAAGGGTTCTTCTAAATAAACTCTTGAGAAAATTACTATTTCTTCGGTTACCTTTTTTCCCCGTAATCTGTAGAAAATAACTTTGGGGCAGATAGGTGCTTCTTAGTTTAGTTTAATTAAAAAATCATTATTTATTAATAACACTCCATAGTTAACAATTGTAATGCTCCTGTCAAATTCTAACAAGAAATGATTAAATTCTTAAATGTGCTTTCATTGCATTTTAATGGAAATGAAATTAGATCTGTCTTATCAGGGGTGGTACCAGTCAACACTAAAAGAAGCAAAGGTGAGGCCAAATAGTCAATTTACATAAAGAAATTTGCCTCCTTTACAAATCAGGAAGCCTTTCATGAGAATTTGCAAAGAAACAGCATTCCCCAAGCTGACTTTGAATTAATGGACTAGTGGTGCTTCTGATAAGATTTTAACCAAACTGCCCACTTTTTTCTCCACACTATGTAAATTAAAGCTTTGCTCTTCCCATGATACCTATCTAAATGTTAATATTTCACACATTCTCCATACTATTATGACATTTCTAGGAAAGAAGTGCATATCCTCTACACAGCAATTCTATTCAGTTGGAAATAACATTCTGCAATACTTAGTTCTGAATAATTCATTTAGCTACAAAATGAATGTACAGCTTGCCTTTAAAGAATTTACTAACACTCATTGAACAAAACTACACCTACCCTTCATTTATCATTTATCAACTATCATCTCACATTTAAAATAGTAAAAAAAAACAAATTAAAAAACCACTATCCGACTCTTTAGGTATTGAAAATGTAAGTCTGGCAATATTGAGTGCAAAGGTGTAAGTAAGCATAAAACTGACTGTGATGGTATAGGTTATGTGTCAACTTGAATAGGCCATGATTTTCAGTGGTCATAACATGATATAATTAAACAGTTGTGTGTTGATGTGAATTGTGCATTTTGTAATATAGTTATCGGTCATTTTATGATCTGATATGACCATCCTCAAATTTCACATAAAAATCTGATCTTTGGAACATAAAGTATGTTAGTAAATGAGAAGTCCGTGTATTTTCAAATTTAAAGGATCTTATTTTGCTTTTCTATTAGTTTCTAGAAATAAGACTGGTATAGCATCAACTACTTCTTTGTGGTTAGAAGCAGGTGTACTAAATTTATTACGATAATGCTTTTGTTTTATATTTATTTACATAATTAATGTTTCTGATTCTGATATTATGCACCATATGTAAAACCTTAAGATGTATCTTATAGAATTCACTTGAATGAAGTATGAGTTTGGATACATAAAATAGAAAGGAAATATTCCTAGGAAACATTTAATGTTGATATTAATGGAAGAATTATCTAGTCATAGCTTAAAAAGTTTGTTATACATTTTTTTCTGTTGTTCTTTATAAAACCCAGGATTGACGAACCTATAGAGGCAGCAAGTAAAATACAGTTTTCTGTGGGATGCAGTGGAGATGGGGGTAGGGATGGGGATAAAAGGGAGCTTTTACTTGATGTCAAGATGCTAAAGAATGAAGAAAATGTTTGGACACTGATTGTGGTAGCAATTGCACAATACTGCTCTGTGTGATTGAACTATGGAACTATATGATACTGATATTAGCTTCTAATAAAATGGTTTTTTGGAGGGTGGAAATCATTATGGTGATGCACTTGAACCCAAATCATCAGTTCTTATCAACCTGCATAACAGATATCTAGCTTAATGTACTGTGCTGATATACTCAAGCTAATTGATTCCTGATTAGTTTATCTCTGGACAATTTTATCTTGGCATATACACATAAATAAAGGTCCCTTCCTTGTATGCTTCTAAAATCACAATTAAGTTGCATCTAGGACAGTGTTCCTGCTCACCTATGAAATCATTCAATTTCAATGTATAAAACATAGATTCCCACATTTACTTGGCCTGCCATCCATTTTTGAGGTGAATACTTAATTAGTGGACTCTGGCCATTAAGAATATTGGTAATATTACCCACAATCCAAGATTAAGTATAGGCATTGCTTTTTCAGTGCTCCCTGGATCATTCCATAGTTGCCCATGGAGTATTGTCCACTCACAATTGCTATGCTTCAATGCACTGTTGCAGCCCCTGGGTCAATCCATCCTCTCCATGGTCTTCCTATTTTTCAGTCACCCTTCTCCAGGGACTAGTCTTTTGTGAAACATGCCCAGAGTACATAAGACTAAGTCTCTACATCCTCATTTCTTTCTTTCTTCTTTTTTGTATCATTTTATTAGGGGTTCTTACCAATCTTTTTAAAATCATTTTATAGGGGATCTTACAGCTCTTGTAACAATCCATACATTATTGTGTCAAGCACATTTGTACATATGTTGCCATCATCCTTTTCAAAACATTTCTAAAGAGCATTCTGGCTGTATTTCCTTCAAGACATTTATTCTTCTAGGAGTCTATGATACTGTCAATATTCCTGACCAACACAGTATTTTAAATATGTAAATTCAACTGTGATCTTCCTTATCAGTTTTCAGGCTTTCACATGCGAATGAGGTAATTGAGAATACCATGGCATGTGAGAATTATACATTAGGCCTTACAGTGATATCTTTGTCCTTTAACACTTCAAATATATCTTTTGCAACAGATTTATCAACTACAATACATCTTTTGATTTTTGAACTATTGCTTCCATGGACATTGTTTGTTGTTGTTCGTATGTGCCCTTGAATTGGTTGGGAATCAACCCATTCTCTAACACAAAGAAACACTCCTTGATGCTGGACTATCCTCACAGGTTTTCCTGTGATTGAACCTAACAATGCAGCCACTGTGTCAGTCCATCTCATTGAGGCCCCTCCTCTTTTCCTCTGCTGCTCTACTATAGCAAGCATGATGCCCTCTTCCAGGGACTAGTCGCTCCTGGTAACAGGTCAACAGTATGTGATATGAAGTCTTACCATCTACTCTAGTTTATTGTGCCAGCCTGGCCGATATACACAAGTAGGATTAACTGAAGGGCAGAGGGATAAATGGCTCGGTGAGCCTCACCTTGGTTGTTCTGTGCCTCAGGTTAAAGGGGTACACTGCCTGTGGGATACCTAGCGTGTGGACTGTGTCACTGTAAGTTGAGGTCCCTTTAAGCCCACACGATTGGAATGTTCATCTCTGGAGCTGGGGACCGACAGTTGGTGACCTGCCTTGCTGTTTGCTGCCTGGATATATATAGCCCAGCTCTCTCTACAGAAGGGGACTGGCAACTGGCAGCTCTAAAGCCTTAAAGGACTGCTAGTGTCTCACTGCTTTATAATTTAACTGTTATTTTCTTGTATTATCTGTCTGTATATAATTTAATGGTTCATTTCTTGAATTATATATCTATCTTTATAAATATATTTTTATATAATTACTAGCAATCTGGTTTGTCTCTCTAGAGAACCCTGTCCAACACACCATCCTTGCTTCTAAAGAGCATTATGGTTCTTCTTATACTGTGGGGAGAAGACGTCCCCCACAAATCATCACAGGTCTGGTAGGTGCAATTGTACAGTGATAATAAGTAAAGTCATGGAGAGCATGATAGGTAGAGGAGATATTGGAATAATGGAGTCAGACAAAATTCATGGTAGCATGCTCACCGCAGCCCCGCTTGGTGGTCCTCATGGGGGGAGCCTGGCCACAAGAGCAGGAGAGAGCCTCAACTTTATTGCTAACCAAGGGTTATATCTCATTAGGGGGACATAATTACAGGTAACCACATGTCACGGGAAGGGGCAGTACAATAGGGATACACATCATAGGAAGGGGTTGTTTGATAGGCATGAGCGTGACAGGAAGGAGATGAGCTAGGGGTGTGCCCATAGGAATGGGAAGGCTTAAGGGTACACATGTGACAAGACGGGCGGCCCCTAGGTTCATGATGGCATCCTAGCCTTAGTCATCCTTGGGCGGGTTTGGCCTCTCTGGGGTCTCCTACAAGGAAACAGACAACTACTATCCTTATTAGAGGGGATTGGGCCCTATTTGTTGTGGTATAAACAGTGATGTCTGCTTGGCTGATACCTGACCTACTTCTAATGACCTCCAAGTGTATAGTCATTCACAAGCATCTAAGTTTGGCATATATTTGGGGGAGATAAGTTGGGAGAAATCCTTCTGTTTCCCACAATTCCCCCTTTTGTTTTATGATATAATTAAACAAATGGTGGTTAGCATAGAAAGAGGCTGGATCCCATGTGCTTGGGTTCTAGTCTGTGCTGTTTCTTTATATTTTTGATGCTCGCAGTCTTGTGTCACTTCTATAGGAAGCTAAGAGATATGAAGGGAAACCATGGTGCCTCCGTCACACTATTAAATCTTAAACATAATACAGAAAGGGGAAATGAGGGATACAACACTGAGAGTGGTACCTGACTGGTACGGAGGGAATCTGGAAGACTAGTATTCCATGGCTGGAAAACCATCACTCTGGTAGTTGGAGATATAGTCCAGGTACATGTTCCTGTGGTTGTCTATCATTTCCACAGTTTCTCCCTTACAGCTTTGCTGCCTTAAAGTGAGCACATGGTTGATTCATTCTCTGTACAGAACCAGACATTCCTATTTGGCTCTATTTCTTCCCACTGCGGCATCCAGACTTTTTCATACCTTCCTCCAATAGCAGATAGGCATAGGGGGACTTTATCCCCTATGCCTTGATTCAAACCATTTACCTTAAGCCTGAATTTTTGGCTATATTAATTGCACCATGAAGTTTTGCCTTGACAGCTTTCAAAGTATAGAAAATAACTATGTAACCACTGTGGATCTTTTGAATTGTATGTATAAAATCAAAGGGGGAAGGCTCCCCCCACAAGAACTACCAAGCGGGGCTGCGGTGAGCATGCAACCATGAATTGTGTCTGACTCCGTTATTCCAATCTCTCCTCTACCTCTTATGCTCTCTATGACTTTACTATAATCTTTACTTATTATTGCTGTACAATTGCGCCTACTAGACCTGTGGTGATTTGTTGGGACCCTCTTCTACCCACATTGTAAGAGAGATTTCTTTATTCCTTTGGCCATCAATGGTACTTTTATTATTCTTCATCAACACCATAGTTCTTCTTCAGTATTTCTAATTCAATGCCCAACCTTCATCTACATATGATGCTATTAAAAATGCAGTGGCTTGGGTCAGGCCCACATTAGTCTTAAAAATAATATCCTAACTTTTAACAATTTAAAATAATGTGCAATATACTCATTCAATGTGAAGCATCATTTGATCTCTTGGCTTCTGCTACCATGAGTATTGCTTGTGAATCCAAGCAAGATGAAATCCTTGACAAAATCAATCTGTTTTTTATCATGATGTTACCTCTTGTTCCAGTTCTGAGCACTTTGATGTTCTTTATATTGAGTTATAATCCATACTGAAGGTTGAAATCCATGATCTTCATCAGCAAGTACTTCAAGACCTCCTCACATAGATCACGCAATGTTGAGTCATCTGCTTAGTCCAGGTGATTAATAAACCTTCCTCAAAATCTGGCGCCAAATTCTTGACAGAATCAAGCTTCTCTGATTATTTTCTTAGCCTATAGATTGAATAAGTATGGTAAGATAATACAAATCTATTGCACATCTAGCCTAATTTTAAATTAAGTATGTCCTTGTTCTGTTCCCACAAATGTCTCTTAAAACACAAGTAATAGTTTTCTTATCCTCCATGCTTTCTGCCAAGATTCATCTGAGGTCAGCAATGAGATATCTTCCCACAACCTTTTCTGAATCCAGTCTGAACATCTGGCATCTCCTTATCCATGTATATCATTGGAGGACCTTCAGCAAAACATTACTTGGATATGATAGAAATGATACTGTTCTATTATTTTAAAATTCTGTTAGGTCACCTTTATTTAGGATGGGTGCACATATGGTCTCTTCCACCATTAGGCCAAATAGCCATCTTCCAAATTTCCTAGCAGTTCCGAATGAGTACTTCCAATGCTTCATCTGTTTGCTGAAACATTTCAATGGGTATTCATTCCATCCATTCCCGGAGTCCTGTTTTTGGCTAATGTCTTCAGTGCAGATTGGACTTCTTCCTTCAGTATCATTCATTCTTGTTCGAATGCTAACTTGAAATAGATGAATAGCAAAGATAAACAAGCAGCCATCTAGCTGAGAAGCAACACAGCCTGTGGGAAACAAACGTTTTTCCCAAGTCATCTCCTCCAAATATGTTAGACTTAGGACACTGCTTTCAGCTAATGATAAATGATTGTCAAGCTACTTCCCTAAAGGCAGTCAGTTGCCAGTCTACAGGTAGGCCCCACTAGCTGCTGTTAAGGACAATGGGCTACTTCTCCCTAAAGGTTTGCAACCATTAGCTTGGCTCCTGTAGGTGGGGTTTACACCCTACTGATAATGGTTTCTATGGAGATCCAGAGAACAGATCAAACCACCTCAGTGACATCCAAAGTTAGGCTGCCGTCCTGAATCTAGGATCCACCCATCTTGTCACATGTATACCCCCAATCCTTCCTATTGCATGTAAATCCCTAGATATGCCCCTCTCATTGCTATATAACCTATAATGGAACCCCTTCCTGTAACATATGACTTTACCTGTAATTAGTGGCCTTGCACTCCCCCCAAAGATATATAGGCCTGGGTTAGCAATAAAGAGCTCTCTCAGGCTCCCCTCTTGGCCTCTCGTCGGTTCTACCTTTCCTCTCCTGTCCTTACTCCTCTGTTCCCTTTCTCCTTGTCTTCCTTCCCCTACCCCTCTGTCCACGTGGACCACCAAGTGGGGCTGAGGTGAGCATGCTACTACGAAATGTGTCTGATTCCATTATTTCAATCTCTGCTCTATGTCTCATGCTCTCGATGACTTTATTATTTTATTACAATATATACATATATCCCAACCATAACATTGTGCCTACTGGACGCGTGATGATGTGTTAGGGGCTGGATTACCCTGACAAAAGGCCACATTGCAGAAGCACACCAGCTTGTGTGATCCTGAGGTATCGATGGGATCAGGTATCAGGCATCAAAGACCCAGAACAAAAAATCATATCGATTTGAATGAAGGGGAATGTGGAGTGGAGACACAAATCCCATCTGTAGACAATTGGCCATCTCCTTACCAAAGGGTCACAAGAAAGAGATGAGACAGGCAGGGTGCAGTATAGCACTGATGAAACAAACAACTTTCCTCCAGTTCTTTAATGCTTCCCCACACCCCCCACACCCCTCACTCTCATGACCACAATCCTACCTTACAAATCTGGCTAGACTAGGGCATGTACACTGGTACAGATAAGAGCTCTCGACAAAGGGAATCCAGGAGAGTTAAACCGCTCAGTACCAATCATGAAAATAGTGATACCAGGAGGGGAAGGGGAAGGTGGGGGGAGAAAGAGGGAACTGATCACAAAATGATCTACATATAACCCCTCCTAGGGGGGAAGACAACAGAAAAGTGGGTGACGGGAGACAATGGTTGGTGTAAGACATGGAAACATTATGATTTATAAATGATCAAGGGAGAAAATGAGATGATACCACGGGCTCAAGTAGAAAGAAATGTTTTGAAAATGATGATGGCAACATATGCACAAATGTGTTTGACAGAATGGATGAATGTATGGATTGTGATAAGATCTGTAAGAGCCCCCAATAAAATGATTTGTAAAAAACAAACAAACAAACAAGTGGATGAATGACGACTAGTTCTTTTTGGTACAGAAAATGTATTCTTTCCAAACTCTTTTGATGCTTCCTACATCATTCAAATTTTACCCAAAGACTCTTTCAGTATTGCAACTCAAGGTTTACATTTTTTCTGGAGTTCTTTCAGATTAAGATTTGCTGAAGCTGACTGTATTTCTTTTTGGTTTTCTTTTCTTTTTTCTGGGTACAGTGTACTTTATTGATGGTGCATGACAAGGTTGGGCTCTCTAAGCCCCTCCCCTTCCTTCAGGGGGTCTGAATGAAATATTCTCAGGTTGCTGGGGGATTGAGTTGGGGGAAAAGCCTCCCCAGCAGCAGAAGGCCTCTCCTCCTCTAATGCTGTTGTTGGGGCTGGTGGCTCTTACCTCTTGGAGGCCAAGTGGAGCATGAGGTCCACCATTCTGTTGCTGTAGCCAAATTCATTGTCAGATCAGGAAGTGAGCTTGACAGAGTGGTCGTTGAGGGCAATGCCAGCCTCAGCATCAAAGATGGAAGACTGGGTGTCACTGTTGAAGTCACAGGAGACAACTTGGTCCTCAGTGTGGCCCAGATGCCCTTTAGGGGACCATCGGAAGCCTGCTTCACCACCTTCTTGATGTCATCATACTTGGCAGCTTTCTCCAGACAGTAGGTGAGATCTATGACAGACACATTGGGGGTGGGGACACGGAAGGCCATTCAGCTCCGGGATAACCTTGCCCACAGCCTTGGCAGAACCAGGAAATGTGGGGATGATGTTCTGGGTAGCCCCATGGCTGTCACACCAGTTTCCCAGAGGGGCTATCCACCGTCTTCTGGGTGACAGTGTAAACTATGGTCATGAATCCTTCCATGATGCCAAAATTGCCATGGATGTTCTTGTTTATGGGGGCCAATTAGTTGGTGGTGCAGGAGTCATTGCTGACAATCTTGAGGGAGTTGTCATACTTCACGCCCATCACAAACATGGGGGCATTGGCAGAAGGGGCACCTTCTTGGCATTGCCCTTCAAGTGTGCCCCAGCCTTCTCTAGGGTTGCGAGGACACCAGTGAACTCCACGACATACTCAGCACCAGCTTCACCCCACTTGATGCTGGTGGGCTCTTGTTCCTGAAAGGTGGAGATGGTCTTTCCATTGACAATAAGCTTCTTGTTACCAGCCTTGATGGTGCCATTGATCTTGCCGTGGGTGGAATCATAGACTGTGTAGTTCAGATCAATGAAGGGGTCGTTGATGGCAACAAACTTTGCTAGACTGGAAAACAGCCCTGGTGACCAGGTGCCCACTGCGGTCGAATCTGCTCACTCCGACCTTCACCATTGTTGTCTCTGGGATGCTGCTGGAACTGCATGGGAACAGGAATCGGTGACTGCCTGTGGCACAAGGAGGCGCAGAAAGTCTCTTTTCGGCTTTCTCACTCAAAATCTTTGCACTCTCGAGCTGCCCTTTGACATTTTCCATTCAACTTTTTAACTTCCTCATTCCTTTCATTGACCTTATCTATTTTATGATTCCGAGCAAGTTTGAAAGTCTCTTTTGTGATCTAGTTTTATTTTTTCTACCCTTCTTGTCTTTTTAATAACCTTGAGCTTCATTCATTTATGGTGTACTTTATGTCATCCTCCAGCACATCAGGTTTTCTGTCATTAGTGTTCAGTGCATCCAATCTTTTTTTGAGATGTTATAGAAATTCAGGTGTGAAAGACAAAGTTGTATTTGGCTTTGGTGGCTTTGTTTTCATTTTCTTCAGCTTCGCCTTTAACTTACATATGGACAATTGATGACATTTCACAACCCATCCCTGGCCTCATTGCAGCTCCGGATACTGGGCTTTCCATGATCTCTTCCCACAGATGTAGTCAATTTGATTTCTGTGCATTCCATCTAGAGCAGTCCACATGTATAGTTTGCCTAATTTGGTATTGAAAAAGGTAGTCTCTATGAAGAAGTTGTTGGTTGTGTGCAATTCTGCCATGCAATCTCCAGCTTCATTTCTATCACTAGGCCCAGTTTCCAACTACTGTTCCTTCCTCTTTGTAGGTTATCCATTCATACAAATACTTTGTAAATGATACTATGTGTTTCTGTATCTGTCACATTAGAAGACATCTGTTTTAGGCTGTACCTATAGTGGTAGTGTTTGTTATTCTTTCTCACTTAAGCCAGGTCGCTCCACATTTCTCCACTGTAAAGGTACCCTGCTTGCTTTTAACCAATGAATAATTGGGTAAGAGAGATTTAAGAAATACGTAAATATTCTATTAGTCAACAAAATTTCACCCAATTATGTTACCCATTTATAACACTTGTCTTGATAAGTTACTACTGATTTTTGAAAAATGATTTGCTATTCTTATTTGTACAATTATTAGTTTTCTTCTCTAATAAATAAAACTTTCCCTCCAACCATTTTTCTATTATCTTTTCCCTACTTCTTTCCCGCCCTCCCTGTTCCTTCATTTCACTCCTATTCATACCTGTCTCCATCTCCCTCTTTCTTTATTCATCTTTCTTCATAATTTTTATTCAATGTGGCTTCAATTTTTAAATGAATTTTGACTGTACTATCAGACTTTTTCCTTTTTAAATCATACCAAATGTAGTCAAAGTGAGCTACGATTTTAAATCTAATGTATTCAAGATGAGTGTTTTTCATTGTTTTCTCACACTATACATTTGTTTCTCTTTTTCTTCAACAGGCCAACACACAGGGTTGCTATGAACCCAAGTAGGTGGTGTTTGGTTTTAGTTTGGTTTCCTCCAAAATCACAGTCCTGTCCCCTCAAACACCCAGGAATAGTTGTGTATGGGCTTCTAATGTTTCCTGTGACACTACCAAAAGTAAACTTACTAAATGATATTCAGAATTTCTTTGCAGCCATTTCAGTCTTTAGCACAAAAATGAATGTTCAAAATTTACTACCATGTTATTTTCCCCTTGTTTCTTTATTCTTTCGATCTCACCTACCTTTATGTGAATTTCTTTTCTATTTCATTTTTACAAAATGTTTCATAACTCTATTGTATTTTCAATATTGTATATCCTCAATATGATTTCAGTTTTCAAAAGTTAAAAGCTGGTATATTCATAGAAGTGTCACTCAATCTCCTTTCACTTATTTTCCTACTCCTTGCTTATGGATGATCAGCTTGATTCTATAAGTCTGGTTATAATCCTTAGGCTTATTTTTCAAAACTAAAGTCAAAAGGCAGTGTCCTTTTTTCTCTAAGTTTCATTCTGAAAAGTTGCACTACATTAGATCAAAGATATTATTACTCATTTACAGTTAGAGGGTAATCCATACTACACAAACCATAGTGTTCAACCAATTTCTCATTTATTGGCTTTAAAATTATTATTAAAATATATCCCAAAGTGGTCTTAAATGCTTGAAGATAAGCAAGCAGCCATATAGCTGATATGTACATCAGTCTATGTGATCATGAGGCATCAGTGGGATCAGGTATCAGGCATCAGAGACCCAGAGCAAAGTAAATCATAAGGTGAATGAGTGGATCAGTTGGCGGGGGGTGGTGGAGGGGTATTGCAGAGTGGAGGCCCAAAACCAATCCGTAAGCATTTGGATATCTCCTAACAGAAGGATCATGGAAAGAATATAGTCCAGTCAGGGTGCAGTGTAGAACCACTGAAACATAGAGCTTTCCTCTGGTTCCTTAATGCTTCCTTGCCCCTCCTCCACTATCATGACCAGAGCATGTACATGTTAGAAACTTGTTTTTCATACTCATATTATGTGTACAATGTAATGTACCAATACTTTCTTTTAGTATTTGTATGTTTACTTTATTTGCATTAAAAACTTTTATTCTCTTGCATTTGATTCCTATGTATAGTGTGAAATATAGTTCCAGTTTTATTATGGCCTAAATGACTATTCAATTACTCCCACATGATTGTATAAAGATCCATATTTGCCCCAGTGATTTGAGATGGTGCCTTTGTTATGTAGTAAATTGGACCCTGTTTGGGGTTATTTAATATTATATGGTGTGGGACTGTATTTCCTTAATAAAATTTTAACCCCAATCCTGCATGTTTTGTAGTTCTGTGATAGCTTCAAATGGGTTTTTAAAAAAGAAACCTATGCTTTTGGTAATAATTGTGAAAATAGTGCAGAAAAATAACATGCACCCTTTACCAGTTTCTTCTAGGAATGACAATATCAAAATGAGTATAGTGACATCAACAAAATGTGCCTGTGTGTGTATGTGTCTTATATAAAATGACTAGATGATTAATCAACAACTATTGCCCAGAAATGCACATTCAAACGTGGCATTTTCTTTTTTTTATAGAAATCTTAATCCACACTGTCATACAAACTAATATTCTTCAAGTTAGAGTAATTCAAAACATGACTAAATTTCTTATACAGCAGAATACTAACAAGAGTGCATTTACTGCACACTGAAATTCTTCTAACTTCCAGTAAAAAGCATGTGCTAGTAAAACATTAGTTGCCATTGAACCTGTTTCTACTAAAGAAAATGCCGTGTGTGTCAGAGAATGACTGTGCTTCTTTGGGTTTTCAAAGGCTGATATTTCAGAAGCAGATCACCAAGCTTTACTGCCAAGCTGACTCATAAACTATTTGTTAGCAGGTGAGTATTTTAAGAGTTTGCATCACTGAGGGACTAAATAAGCCCCCATTTTTAAGTCCAATGTGTGGTTATACATTAGATATTATATTGAAAATAAAATTCGATCACATCTTATTATTGATGCCAGAGGACATATATAAGAACCTGCATCTTAAGTAACAACGTCATTGATCCTGTTAGCTGTCAAGGAATCAACTTCTGATTCAAGGCAACTCAATTCACGCCCGCACTAAATTGCCTCCTAATTGTGGTTGCTAGGTGCCATTGAGTTGGATCCAACCTTAGGGACCTTATGCACAACAGAACAAAGCACTCCCTGCTCCTGCATCATCTTCACAATTGTTTCTATGCCTCAGTCCAGGGATGCAGCCACTGTGTCAATCGATCTCATTGAGGGCCTTCCTCCTTTTCACTGTCCTTCCACTTTTTTGGGGTTTTTTTTGCCCTTCCACTTTAACAAATGTAATGGCCTTCCTCAGGGACTGGTCTCTCCTGAACATTTGTCCAAAGCATGTAAGACCAACTTTGCCATCCTTGCTCTATGGAACACTCTGGCCTTATTTCTTCTAACACAGATCAATTTGTGCTTTTAGCAGTCCATGGTACTTTCAATATTCTTCTTCCACACCACAATTCAAATGCATCTTTTATTCTATGGTCTTCCTTATTCCGTGTCTGAATTTCACATGCATATAATGCAAGGGAGAATACTGCCACTTGGATCAGGCGCACCTTATTCCTCAACATAACATCCTTGCTCTTTAACACTTCAAAATAGGTCTTGTGCAGAAGATATACTTAATGCAATATGTCTTTGAATCTCTTGATTGCTGCTTCCATGAGCATTTATTGTGGTTCCAAGCAAGACAAAATCCTTGACAATTTCAACCTTTTCTCCATTGATTACGATGTTAAGTATTAGACCAATTGTGAGGATTTTGGTCTTCCTTATATTGATATGTAATCCATCCAGAAGACTGCAATTCTTGACCTACATCAGCCAGTGCTTCAATTCCTCCTCACTTTCAGAAAACAAGATTGTCTTCTGCATACTGCAGGTTGTTATTATGTCTTCCTCTAATCCTGATACTATAATCTTCTTCACATAATCCAGTTTATCAGATAATTTGCTTCCCATATAGATTTAACAAGTGTGGTGAGAGGATAAGAGCCCGGTGTACACCTTTACTGATTTTAAACCATGGTGTATTCCCTACTTCTGTTCCTACAATTGCCTCCTGATGCATATATAGGTTTTACATGAACAAAATTATGTGTTCTGAAATTCTCATCCTTCTCTGTCGGGGGAAGGCCAGCCCCCCACAACTAATCTTGGGTTCCATAGGTGCAATTGTATGGTTAAAAATATATATACAGATTATAATAAAGTCATAGAGAGCATGAGAGATAAGAGAGAGATTGAAATAATGGAGTCAGACACATTTCATGATAGCATGCTCACCTCAGCCTCACTTGGTGGTCCACATGGAGAGAAAGACCAGAGGGCAGGAGAGGGGGAGGGGAAGGAGGACAAGGCGAAAAGGAACAGAGGAGTGAGGATGAGGAGAGAAAGGAGGAGCCAGCAAGAGCTCTTTATTGCTAATCAAGGGTTATATATCTTTGGGGGGTCTTGCAAGCCCACTAATTACAGGTAAAGACATACATCACAGGAAGGGGTTGCACTATAGGTTATACAGCAATGAGGGGGGATAATCTAGGGATATACACGGAATAGAAAAGGGAGGGATTGGGGGCACACATGTGACAAGAGGTGATCCTAGATTCAGTGTGGCAGCCTAACTTTGGATGTCATGGAGCAGGTGTGGCCTGTTCTTTGACTCTCCATGGCAACCATCATCAGTAAGATATAAACTCCATCTACAGGAACCACACCAATGGCTGTAAGCCTTTAGGGAGAAGTAGCCCATTGTCCTTAACAGCAGGGAGTGGGCCCTTCCTGTAATGGGCCCAGACAGTTATATGGCAACTGACTGCCTTCAGGGAGGATGTCTCTAAGCATCTGATCTCCCACCATATGTTGGCAAATAGCCTCTAATGTTTGGCATGTCTTTGGGGGGGACAAAGTTGGGGGGAAATCTCTTTATAATCCCACACTTCTCAAAGTTATCCACAGATTAACATAGTCCACATAGGCAAATGCCTTTTCATAGTCAATAAAATACTAACATCTTTCTGGTGTTCTGTTTTGAGCCAAGATCCATCTGACACCATTCATGATATTTCTTATTTCATATACTCTTCTGAATTCATCCTTAACTTCTGGCAGTTCCTTGTCAATGTGCTGCTGTAACCATCGTTGACTGATCTTACGTAAAATTTTATTTGTGTGCTGTGATATCCATATCATTCTAATGTCTGAGCATTCTGTTTGGCAACCTTTCTCTGGAATGGCCAGGTAGCTGCCTTCCAAATTTCCTGGCCTAGATGAGTGAGTGCTTCCATTGCTTCTTCAGCTTTCTGAAACATTTCAACGGCTAGTCCATTAATTCCTAGAGCATTTATTTTAGCTAATGCATTCAGTGCATCTTGAACTTCTTCCTTCAGTACCTTTGGTTTGTTGCTTATATGGTATCTCCTGAAATGGTTGACTGTTGGCTAGTTCTTTCTGGTAGAGTGACCCTGTGCATTCTTTTAATCTTATCTTGATGCCTCCTTCAACATTCAATTTTTTTCTATAGATTCTTGTAAAATTACAGTTCCACCAGGGCTTCTAGCACACTAAAATTCTCAAATTAAACTCACTGCCATTGAGTCAATTCTGACACATAGTGACCCTATAGGGCAGAGTAGAACTGCTCCTATGGGTTTTCAATGTTGTAACTATTTAAGTGAACAGAAAGCCTCATCTGTGTGCCTTGGAGTGGGTGGGGTGGTGATTTGAACTACTGTAGTTAGCAGCCTAATGTGTAACTACTAAACCACTAAGGCTCCTTCAAACACACTAGAATAGCTAAAGTTACGAAGAATGGCAATTCCAAGTGCAGTGAAATGGAGAACAGCTTGAATACTCGTGCTTTCCTGGTGTAGACTTAAAATGTTACAATCCACTTTGGAAAACAAATTTTGCAATTTTGATACAAGTTAAACATATACCTGATCTAACATTTGTTATTTTCTCAAGAGAAGTAAAATATTTCTACAGAAAGACTTATACAAGAATTTCCAGATTATCTATTAAAATAACAAGGATCTACAAACATATTAAGAAAACTATGAACTGTCATATAGAAAACAGTACTCAATAATATTGTAACATACAAGTACACCAGTATGGATGAGTCTCAAAAGTTAATTTTGTATTCAAAAATCCAGACCAAAAGGAGTTAATGGTACTACCCCATTTATATGCATTTCTCCAATAGACAAAATTAAGTGATACCCATCAGAGGAGCAGTTATTCAGTGTTAATTTCTAAAATGGAAACAAAATAATTACTTTCTAGAATAAAAATAACAATATGAAAAAGTTCCTGTCTGTTGACGAGCACTTAAAAAATAGCAATGGGTTCTTCACGCAGAAGGAAACTGATCTCTGGTGGGGAAAAAAAAGAATTTTTAGGAATGAATGAACAGCAACAAAAGAAGAAAACTGGAGTTAAAATATCAATGACTGTATAAAACAACAGTAAAAATGATATCTTGTGGGTATATAATATTTGCAGATCAAGTAGAATTAAAACGTGTGACAATGACTGTCCAATATGCAAGAGGGTGCTAAATAGAGTAAACTATTGTAAGCTTTTTCAATTTTCCAAGAAGTGGAAAAATATCTAATTTACATTACTAAGACAAAGATGCATGTTATAATCTCTAGGGTAACCGCTAAGAATTAAAAAATTAAAGAGTACAAGAATGTATTCCTATCATTCAAAAATTAATCCATGTAAAACCACAATTCACACATCAATAGAACAAATGAGAAAAACCTTATAATCCTTTCATTGGATTTAGAAAGTTACAAATAAAATCCAATATAACCAAGTAATAACAAAAATAAATTAAGAAAAAACTTATTGCAAGAAAGCAATACATAGCAGATAAAATTGGTAAATGTCACTGTGTATTTATAGGGAAAGTGACAATGTAGAGCAGCATAAATTAAAAAATAAATTGTGCTAAGCCAAACTGCTAGCCTTATAATTAAAAAAACAGAACAAATATTGATACACACACAACATTTAATTCCAAGAGTGTCACAAAATATGAGTCCACTAAATTGGGGTTTCTATGCTTTTCCTCATAGACTGCCACATCCCCAGGATGGTGTTTGTTGCTAGGTGCCATAAATTTGGTTTAGCCTCATAATTACAACAGAATGAAACACGCCCAGTTCTCTGCAATACTCATAATTGTTTGTTTGACCACATTGTTGCAGCACCTTTATTGAACCATCCTCAAGATAATTTTAGCTATTGTGAGGTTCTTGAATTCTCAAACACATTTTAGAGACAGTCTAGAAAGTTCTGGAACAAAGAGAACAACATGAACCCTCCAATAAAGGGAGGAAAATATCATAAGGATCAAAGCAAAACCTAATTATAAGAAAAAACTAAAAGAAAACAATCAACAAGATAAGAAGCTGATTCTTTGAAAGGAAAAACAAAATAGAGAGAACACTGGCAAAATTAACAAAGTAAAAAAAAAGGAAAGAAAAGATGCAAACAAACATAATTAGAGAAGAAATGTGTGATGTTACAACAGATCCAAATAAAATAAAAATAACACACTACTATGAAAACCTGAATTTAAAAAATCAGCAATCTAGAATAAATGGACAAATACCTAGAAATACATAAACCACTCAAATAAATGCAGATAGATATTGAAAAATTCAACAGACCCATAAAAAAGAAATAGAGCAGGTCATTAAGAAACTACCAACCAAGGAAATCCCAGGAGCAGATGGTCTCACAAGGGAATTATACCACGTAGAATCTGGCACCAATACTACACAAATTATTCCAGAACATAGAAAAAGAGAACAAACTCCCAAACTCATTCTATGAAACCAGCATAACACTGATACCCAAATTAGGCAAAGACCCTGCAAAGACAGAAAATTACAGATCATTTTCCCTCATGAACATAGACACTAAAATCCTCAATAAAATTCTGGTCAAGATAATCCACCATCATACAGAAAATATAATTCATCATGAACTAGTGGGATTAGGTCCAGGGATGCAGGAATAGTTCAATATTCAGAAAACAAATAATTTAGTCCATCATTTAAACAAAGCAAAATTAAACCCACACAATCCTATCAATAGATGCAGAAGAGGCATTTGAAAATATCAAACACTATTTTTTCAAAAACTAAACAAAATAGAAATGGAAGGGAAATTCGTTAACACAATAAAAGCCATATATGAAAAACAAACAACCAACGTCATGCTCCATGGTGAAAAACTAGAAATATTTCCACTGATTAAAGGACCAGAAAAGGATGTCCCCTAACACTGCTTGTGATGGTTAGGTTTATTTTGCTAACTAGAATAAGAATATATGGGTGGAGTTTAATCAGGTCGCAGTTTTATTGGAGGACAATCGAAATAAATAAAGACAGCTGGCATCCCATATCTCCCTCGCTCCCTGGTGGTTGGACAGCATGCTGATGCTTTAGCTACTTCTCTGCCTCAACTTGTGTGCTACACTACTTGTGGGCCAAGGCAACCCATAGATCCTGTCTCTACAGCTTGAGACACCTGCTTTGCCGTGCTGCTGGTGTGTACACTGCTTGAGCTGGAAGCTGTTAGATCCTGTCGCCTTGCTTGACTTTGATATTTTGGGGTCCTGGTTTACAACTGCCGGCACCAGGACCATTACAGGCTGTATAAAACCAAAGTCTGGGGCAGGCTTAAGCTCTAATTTCAGATTCCTGGACACTGAGGTAATTCTGTCAGAGAAGGCATCACCTGTCCCAGATTGACCAGTAGGGAGCAGCGACCACCATCCCCCAATTGAACAGTCAAGAGAATACGCGGGGAACTACTCCCCAACCACTACTGGACAACGCTGATGCCAGAAGTTTTCTCCAATAAGTTTAAAGAACAGCAACACTGGACTGCCCCCCATGCGTGGCCCCATAAAAGCCCAGGGAAAAAAGAACTCGGGGCTGATTCCCTTCTGGACACAAGGTCCTGCTGTGCAGGGCAGTGTAGGGAAAAAGCCTTAGCTCGAGCTAGCAAATAAAACTACTTTTGTAGTGTTTGCATCTCAACTGGTCGTAATTCTTCCGTGCGCCCAAGGTGAGCCCACGTTCCCTTCCCCAATCCAACAATATCGCTTCAGGGCCTGCTTTGCTAAACTTCTGACCTCCTGACTGTTGCTGTCCCACCCTCCTGTCTGCTTCATTGACCTGGAATCCAGTAGCCCGTGTATGTTGCAGGACTTCCAGTATATTAACTGTTCTACAAAAGTGAGTTGAACTGAGCCCGCTATACTGCTGTGTGGACTAATTAGCTGTTATATTCCTTCTCCCTGTATAAACCTATCCATCTATATAATCCTAAGTGTCCAGTTATTTTTTTCTCTAGAGAATCCTTTCTAACACACTACTCTTATTAAACATCATACTGGAAATCTTAACTAGAGCCATCAGACAACAGCAACCAAAAAATAAAATAAATCAAGGGAATACATATAGTCAAGGAAGAAGGGAAACTCTTCAAAACTGAGACAAACTTAAGTGTTTTAGTGCAGGTAATACATATACTATCAAATATAATTAAGGAGGCACACACACAGGGCATACTTAAATTACTTCACTTTTGCACATCAGAAGACTTCATCTAAAGAGTAAAAATCCACAGATTGGGGAAAAATTAACAATGATACATAGGACAAGGGTATAATTACCAAAATATACAAAACTGTACAACAACACAATAAGAAATTAACAACTTAATTAAGATGTGGGAAAAATACATGAACAGCTATGTCACCAAAAATTACGTAAAATAGCTAACAAACACACGAGAACATGCTCATAATCACTAGTTATACAGGATAAGCCAATTTTAAAGCCATAGTGAGATACCAACTTACATCCACAATGCTAGCTCAATCCAAAAAACCAAACGCAACAAATGTTAGAGAGGTTTGAGAGAGAATAGAACTTTTCTATACTGTTGGTCGACTTGTAAATACGTACACCCAATAAAGAAAAAATTGTGGCAATATGGGAAATCGAAAACTACACTATCCAGGAATGCCATTAATAGGCATATACCTCAAAGAAATAAGCGACACAAGCATAGTAAATGTATGCTCTCCCATATTTATAGCAGCACAGTAAATAATAGCATGAAAATGGAAACCGCCCATACACCCAACAATTGAAAAATGGATAAAGAAACAATGGTACACACTGGAATACTGTGCATCCCTAAAAAACAGTGATGAAAAAATGAAACACCACTTGACATGGAAGGACATGGAAACCATTATACTGATTGAAGTCAATCACAAAAGGACAAATATTGTATGAGTCCATTACTGTAAGGAGAAACACGAATTAAACAACTTTTAGAGACCAATTCCCAAACAAAGGGGTAGAATGTCTGCCTCTTGGCCATGAACCCCTCTTAAGTGCACTTCATATGAACCACCTTGAAAAAGGCTACCTCACGTTGGCTGGGGTCACTCCTTCCAGAAGAGAGAAAAGGGAAAAAATATGCACTTGATACTATACAGCATTGAGACAAGGTAGTGAAAGCGAAAAAAACAAACAGGCCATCACCCCCATAGGGATGAGAGGAAAACTTTACTGGAAAATCTGGTTAGGATCAGGGGAGGGGAGCATCTGCATTTTAGAATAACCACTTATATTTCTGTTGGTGGGTATGGTAGATAAACGGGGAGGAGCACCTTCACATCGGGAAGGAATGCTAAACATTTAGGTACTAAGTAGATGGTGGTTCTGAGTCCCCTTTCATTGGACACCCACAAAACCACATGTCCCATCCTTAGCCCAACACTTTCCATTCTCCAGTGTGTGAGTGGGTATCTTTTGTTTCCTCTCCCATCAGGGAATTTCAGTTTTAATTCCAAGGGCTACAGGTAGTTTTGAAGTGGGGTCTATTTCACTCAGTTGGGCTTCCATGCCATGTCCACAGGTGAAGGACTGGAATAGCTTTACTATATGCCAGAAATTATTGTAAACTTGACTTTGGAGGATCAAATGATGGTATAATATGATACTTGGTCAGTTGACCTTCCTCTTGACACAACCGGAATTGGCTATAGGCTCAAAATTTTTTTTTATTATTTTCCAACAAAAATATCTTCTCTGGCTTTTAAGTATTGTTGGTGTTTTTTTCTTTCTTACTTTTTCTTTTTATCTTTGTATTATTATTATTTTCATATTTCTATTTCATTTTTGTTTTTGTATTTCATTATTTCTATTAGATTCCCCAGTTTATGAAAACAGGAGTGGATTCAGAAGGACAATAACTGAGGTAATGGTTTTAGGGGAAGAGTGGTGGGGACGATAGGGGGATTGGGGAGCAAACAATGAATGTGTGAAGGGGGAGGCAGCACTAGAACTGATTGTGACAATGTATATACAACTCTTTTTAAAAGCAAATGAACTATGGAAATGTAAGATATGTAACTATTGTATCAAGAAAACTAAAAGAAAAAGAAAATAAAGAAACCAAACTTGACCAATTGTTACCATGGGTATTGAATTAATAGATTTTGCTTAGGGGGCATTGAGTCTATATTAATGGTGGTGGGATAATGTGGAAAAAGATACCGCTAATGGTTGCATAACACAGAGTATAATCAATGGCAGAGAATTACACATGTAGAAGTTGTTGAATTGGGAAATATTTAATTGTGTGTATTTTTCCATAATTAAAAGATACATTAGTAATATGAGCACAAGGAAGTAGAAAATGTTCTAAAATTTATTATGTTAATGACTGTACACCTCTTCTTGATATGATTGTGCTATAGAACTATATGATGTGTGGCTGAAGTGCCAATAAAACTGTTAAAATGAAATGTAATTAAAATTGTAATGGAATAAATAACTAAAATTTATGAACATTGAAAGGAAAAGAGGAGAGAATGCAAAAGTCCCCTTCTCTAGATACTATTAAGAATGCATATTATTTAGTGGTTTAATTCTAGAAAAATTAGACCTGTGGATTATATTTTAAATGATTAATAAGAAAATGAATAATATGATAAATTTGATCACCTAGCAGAAAATAATGAGGAAAAAATAAATAGAAAGTACAAAGTAAGATGTCAGGAACAAAGTCAACTATATCAACATTCATGTAAATGTTAGCTTCATTTATCTATTATAAGGCAGAGTTCTTCCAATACCACTTTGATAAGGTGCAAGCACAGGGAACTATTCATAAGTGTTTCATGTATATAGGATTGCACAGAAATGTAAAAGGTAAATAAATAAAAATTTTTACCCCAAACATATGTTAACATAAAAAAGGTTTAGACAAAATTAATATAAGTCAATCCTCAAACAAACAAAAAATTAACTGTAAGAGACCACTATTTTAAAAAGTAAGGGAAAGGTTTTCACAAAATTAAAAAACAAAAACATTCAGTCAGAAGAAAATGGCGACCAGATAGGACTCATCCCTCCGGAGCTCCTGCTGCCAGACCAGAAAATTGGGAGGTAAGGCAAAGGAAACAGGGAGGTAGAGTCCTGGAATTAGAACTAGGGTACCAGAGTTTTTCCTGAACCCCTTTTTGTGTGGGATTTCCACTCACAAAGCAAACCAAGAACGCTTTAAAGAGCTCTAGCTTTGGCTGGCCGCAGGCGCCTGCTGTGTCCTTGCCTGGAGCAGTGATTCCTGCAGGCAGACTTTGAGAGGGGACAGAATCCCAGACACGAGGGGAACCTCTCTCCAGAGCTCTCTGCGTGGTTGGCTGCCTTGAGCCCACGGGGAGGGGAGTGCTGGCGGGTAGCCATAATTTAGAGTAAAAGAAAAAATATAATATTACCTTAGGAAGATCATGGTGTGGAAGAAAATAAGCAGAAATTTGGGAGTCCAGGGAGCAAATATAGTTCCAATTGGCCCAAAAGGAAGCAACCCCCATAATAAGCTGGATCTCCACCTCTGGGGGCCAGCCCATCAGCCTCCAAATCTGAGTACATCACATGCAAAAATAAAAAAGGGGTGAAATATATATTATTGGTTTAAAACTCAAATCCAAGTCTGGTTGCTCAACTCCAATGGAGGCCTTCAACATAAATAAGCATAAGAAGTAACCTAGCTAAGGAATGTCAGAACTCTGCTATAGGGCCTGGCAGCTTGTAGCATAACAAAGACCCATTATAAAAAGAGTCAGCTTTGAAAAGCAAGGAGATACAGCCCAGTGACTGTGAGAGACAAGTACATTTGAGCATAATCTAGCTGGCCAGGGAGATTAAAAAGTAAATAAATAAAATCCTCAGGCTCACTGGCTTGCTTTTTAACTTTTTTGTCTCCTCTTTGCCTCTTTCTTGGTTTCTCACATTCTAGTGCTAACCTCCAGACCACTCCCCTTAACCTAGGGCATTTACACCTGCATCACACCCAGCTAAGTGAGCTCCACCCTGGGTAGGTAGATAGGCTAGAAAAAGCCCTGCTGACTCCCACCAGGGGATACTCTGCTCAACTTCTTACTGGGCCATTCCTGCCTGTGTGCCTGGGGGCATAAGGCAGCTCAGCCTACACTCCTCAATGCTCCAAGCTGCAGCAGGAACCTCTGCCCAACCTCTGAAACACCAAAGCAGGCAACCCTTCTGGGTCACTCCTCTGAAAGGGAAGCCACAGGGGGATAAAGTGGTAGGTTAATTTCATAGTGAAATAAGCTACATGCAGTTCGAAGAAGTACTTCTACAAGTCTCCCAGAGAGAGCCAGTGCTCTTCAACTCCCAGGAAAATGGCACCTGGCTCATCTAAAACAACGCAACGCAAACAGACATCAACCTCAACGACCTCAACGAAAAAACAGGAGAAACAAAAGGCAGTGCCAGAAGATGTCCTGAACATAATGACATGCATAGAGGAAGCAGACATTGAGCTGCCAGAGAAAGACATTTTCAGAATGCTACTTGGAGTCATAGATGATATGAGGGGAACAATACAGAAAAAGGATGGAATGATAGAAGAGGTAAAAGCCATAAATCAAAGAGAAATAAGGACCTTAAGGAGGAGATAACAAAAACCAGTAGCACACTCATGGACCTTGAGAAGCTACTGGAGGAATCAGAGAATCACATCAGTGACTTGGAGGGCAGCCAAGCAGACTTTACAAACGCGAACAAAAATCTAATAAGATCATCAGAGAAGCTGAAGAAAAGTTAAAATCTATGTCCGATGCAATGAAGCAGAACAACATTAGAATTATAGGTTTACCAGAGGAAGATACAACAAAGAAGTCATCTGCCACAATAGTGAGAGAATTCTTGGAGGAAAGCTTCCCCATCTTAGTGAATGAAAACCAGGCAGCCATTCAGGAGGCTGAATGAACCCCAGCAAGATGGGACCCCAAGAAGAAGTCACCAAGGCACATAATAGTTAAATTATCCAACTTTGAGGAAAAGGAGAAAATCATGAGAGCAGCTAGGGAAAAATAAGCAATCACATATAAAGGTTCCCAAATAAGAATATGCTCAGACCTATCAGCAGAAACTATGAAGAAGAGGGGAGAGTGGAATAACATATTCAAAAAAATTAAGAAAAACCATGTAAACCAAGAATACTCTACCCAGCCAAACTCTCGATCAAGATAGACGGAGTAAGAGTAGTCTTCCCAGAAAAGGAAAAACTCAAAGAGTACGTTAGAAGAAACCCAGCCCTACAAAACATCCTTCCCGACCCAGTATGGGCAGAAGAACAACACTCACCCAGCATAAATAAGAGACCACCACATAAAACAACCTCACCCAGAGGGCAAAAAAGAGAAAACAGCCTTCAAGGTAGCATTGACTTAAATATAGAAATACTTGAAAGGCTGCTGAAGCAAACTTAAAAAAAAAAAGGCAAATGGGGCATAGGGAAAAAGCTACGGTATACAAATATCCCTGGGGTGAGGACCAGATAATATGGCAGTCACCAGACCAAATACAAGGATACACACGGTAGACAACTAAAAGAGGAGGTGGGGAAAGGAAAAAAATATAATAATAATAAAGAAAAGGGTAGAGGGGGCACAGGGTACTAACCTACCCAAGGGGAGGGTATTGTTTGTGGCTCCACAGAGAAAGAGGGACCAGACTTCATCCCAATGCTCCAAGATGTGAATGCAACATGCCGGCGTGGAGTAGGGAACCAGTGGAGAGGTCTGGGGGGCCGGCCCCAACCCCAACTACTAAGGGGACATCTGCCCCTCCCCTCAGAAGAATTTATATCAAAGGATGGCACTGAATCTACAGCTCTGGAAGAGGGACATATCTGATCGGAGAACACGGGAGCAGAGGACGGGGGAGAAGGAGAGAGTAGAGCACATCATGGCCCACCAGGCCAGGAGGTTGATATTCCCAATTAGAACAGCCAGTTGACAGAGAAGACCGCATGGCCAGCCCCACTATGAGACACGATGCCCTTCACCGACAGACCCATAGCCCTACAGGCGACAACACCAATGACACAGTGAGAGAATTACACCCAATCAGATCTGCCACACAGAGGCAAAACATTCAGGGGATGCAACAGAACAGCAAGGGAATGGAGCAGCGAGGTCCCCAGGGAAAGCTGAAGGTGGACTTTGGGGCCAGGGCATGGTGCCCCAACAGACTAGACTGGAAAACACTCCTAAAGACCAACAAACAATCCTTGAACTAACTACAGGCTTTACTTTCTTGTGTTATGTTTTGTTTTTGTCGTTGGTTTTTTGTTGTTTTGTTGTATATTGTTGCTTGGTTGTGCTCTGTCTTGTTTTTGTGCATGTTACTATCTCCACAGGTCTGTCTAAATAAGATAGGCTGGATGAACAATTGGAGGATAAAACAACGGGAATGATAGCTCCATAGGGACATGGGAGATGGGGAGGTGAGGGGGGGGGAGGTAGTGGTGTTAAACTCAGGGACAAGGGAACAACAAGCGATCCAAATTGGTGGTGAGAAGGGTGTGGAAGGCCTGGTTGGGCATGATCAAGGGCAATATAACTAAGAGGAATTGCTGAAACCCTGGTGGGGAATGAGCATGATAGTGGGACAGGGGGGAAGTCAAAGAAAATAGAGAAAAGACAAGGGAGGCAGTGGGCATTTATAGAGGTCTAGATAAAGACATATGCATATGCAAATATATTTATACATGAGGATGGGGAAATAGATCTATGTGCATATATTTATAAGGTTAGTATTGAGGCAGGAGAGGGACATTGGACCTCCACTCAAGTACTCCCTCAGTGAAAGAATACTTTCTTCTATTAAATTGGCATGCTATGATGCTCACCTTCCCAACACAACCCCTGAAGACAAATTGGGTGATGGTGCCCACCTATCAAAAGAGATAGCGTCTGGGGTCTTAAAGCCTTGAAGGTAAACAAGCGGCCATCTGGCACAGAAGCAATAAAGCCTACAAGGAAAAAGCACACCAGCCTGTGTGGCCAAGAGGTGCTGAAGGATTCTGTTATCAGGCATCAAAGAACAAAAAATTGTATCTTTTTGTGCTCACCTCCCTGATATGATCGCTGAAGACAAATGGTTGCATAAGCAAATGTGGTGATGAAAGCTGATGGTGGCTGGCTATCAAAAGATATAGCGTCTGGGGTCTTAAAGGCTTGAAGGTAAACAAGCGGCCATCTAGCTCAGAAGCAACAAAGCCCACATGGAAGAAGTGCAGCAGCCTGTGCCATCACAAGTTGTCGAGGGATCAGGTATCAGGCATCATCAGAACAAAAATCTTACAACAGTGAATGAGTTGGGGAGTGAGGAGTGGAGACCCAAAACACATTTGTAGGCCACTGGACATCCCCTTACAGAAGGGCCTTGGGAGGAGACGATATAGTCAGGGTGCAACAATCAAAAATAAAACTTTCCTCTAGTTCCTAAATGTTCCCACTGTCATTATCCGAATCCTACCTTGTAAGCATGACTAGACCAGAGGAGGTGCACTGGTACAGATGAGAACTGAAAACACAGGGCAGCCAGGGCGGATGATCCCCTCAGGACCAGTGGAATGAGTGGCGATACTGGGAGGGTTAGGGAGGGTGGTTGGAAAGGGGGAACCTATTTCAAAGACCTTCATTTGACCTCCTCCCTGGGGGACATACAACAGAAAAGTGGGGGAAGGGAGACGTGGGACAGAGCCAGATATGACAAAATAAAAATGTATAAATTATCAGGGGTTCATGAGGGAGTGGGGGTGGGGAGGGAGGGGAAAAATGAGGACCTGATTCCAGGGGCTTGGGTGAAGAGCAAAAGTTTTGAGAATGATGAGGGCAAGGAATGTACAAATGTGCATTACACAATTGATGTATGTATGGATCGAGATGGGTGGTGTATGATTCCCTAATAAAATGATTTTAAAAAAAAGTGGGGGAAAGTGGGAAGATGCCATTATATTTTAATTAATTTTTTCTGTACTTAAAAAACATCCCCTTATATTATACTTAAACTTAAATAATGCATTGTTAAATGGTATTTTTAAATATTATATGCCATCTATGTAATAAAAAAGAAAGAAAATGTTTTGAAACCGACTGTGGTAGCAATTGTACAATATTGTTTTATGTGATTGATGGAATGTTATGATATATGTAAGAGTTCCCAAAATATATATATATTTAAAAATCATTGGTGGTTGTCAGGGGTGGGAGGGAAAAGGAGGGTACTCCCTAAGTAAAGGTAGACACATTTCAAGTTCAGTGAAGGGCAAAGCAATGTATAGTAAGAGGGAAGTCAACAAAACTGATGAAGGCAAAGGAAGACATTTGAATGTGTACTAGACAAAGAAAGCAGAGACAAACACTATTATAATCAAAATTCTGTAATAACAATTATCTATGAGTGAATGCATAGTTTTATATGCAAGCTGAAAATCCTTTAAACACAAATGCATATATCTTTCAAATATAACAAAAATCTAAGAGTGAATTCATAGATAGATAGGTAAGCTGAAAAGACTATAACCATAAACATGTATGTCAAGTATACTGTATATACTCATGTATAATCCAAGTTTTCAGCACACACAAAGTGCTGAAAAACTGGGGTTCAGCTTATATACAGGTCAGTGGTACCCCAGCGAGGTGTAACATCTCACGGGTGATTGTCGTTTCTCCGCTATTCATTCAAAGCTGACACTGCAGGGCTTTGAATGTTTGTTTACTCACATCTAACTAATCAGAGCCATCCTATGATGTAGATGGCTCCAATTCTCCGGCAGCTGAACTGGTAAGGCTGTGTCTGTGGCTGTGCTCTGTCTCTCCCCTCTGATCTCTGTGTTAATTCACATCCTACATTTCCCACCCTAGGCTTATACTCAAGTCAATCAGGTTTCTGGTTTCCCAGGTAATAATTAGGTACCTCAGCTTATACTTGGGGCAGCTTATATTCGAGTATATACGGTATATCCATATTATATATGTAAAAGTATCCTCTGTATAGTATACATATATGTGTGTATATGTAGAGATATGCACACATATATACACACTTGACAGATAATACTTTTATATATGTATTAACCTATGCTTCAAATAAATAAAAGGATAAAATAGAACATACTTGGAGCAAAGGAATAAAAACAACTTAGCCATAATCAAGCACCTTAAAGAAATGAGTTGTTGGGGCTGGCGGCTCATTACTATAACCTTGAAGGACACCAAAGTCAATTTGCATAACAGAGTCCACAAAGATAATATTCTGCATCCTCCATCAGTGACTAGCAACCGGGCACTAATGGTCCACGCAAATATCATTCACGACTCTGAGATCAGAAGAAGTAGATGATACCTGACAATAACTACAGCCTGTTTTGAAAGCAAACTGATTAAAAGGACCTGGATGGAACAGGAGAAAAATGTGTAACAAACAATAAAATAATATAAAATTACAATTAGTAGTCTGCAAGAGACTGGTAGAAATCCTGGGGAGACTGTGATCTTTAGTTATCCTTCTGGCCTGTAAATGAACTCAATAAGCTATTTTATAAGGAGAGCAGGGAGTTATGCACTCCTTAAAGTAATAAACTTTTGAGATCAAAAGGTAGCATTTTCCCCAAGGATAAAATTAAGACAAAAAGCTTTAGGGAAAGAAGGAGGAAGTGGAATAAATGATATTGCAATGGGAGAATTGCAACCAATGACATGGAATAAAATGCTTATGAATTGTTAATTGGAAAACTGATTTATTCCATAACACTTCAATCAATTTGAATAAAGACAAACAAAAAATGGTTACATGACAAATTATGCACTAAATGAAACAGAGCTTAGAATATATTGATAAAGAAAAATCCATGAATAAATAAAAGTCAAGAATTTCTATACACATAATGAACAAATTTTATATAGAAAAGAAAGCAATTATTGACTGAATCACAAGTATGATTTGGAAAATATGCCATAATAGTAGGTATTAGAAAACAGCAACAACGAAATAAAATAATTAAGGCTAGACAAGTTTTGAACAATTAAATTGACAAGTACAGTGAAAATAAAACATTTTATAACATAAGGCTATTTGAAATAATATAGGAATATGTCCAAAAACTAAAATATGTGTCTTGACAAATTAAAACTAATTATAGTGTACCAATCATGTATACAAAATAACATTAAGATCATTAAAAATGTTTAAATTGTGAATATGGCATAATTTATAAATTAAGAGAAAGAATATACTCATAATACCTTTGGCAATTAAAAGCCAAAGAAGAAAGACTTTATTTAGAAGCAAATATCAAGAACATCACTGGTGAAATACAGTCAATATTAACGTCAAAAAGCAGTGTATTTCAATATAGGAGATTAAAAGTGAATTTACTATGTATTCAACATATAAAACACTTGTAAAGAAAATGACAAAAAGGACACAAATCAAGTCAAAAAAAGGAAAGTAAGAGCTGAAAATAAGAAGACTAAAAACAAGTGAAATAACACACAAAAATACTTATTTCAAAGAATTAATTAAATGTACAAACTTTGACAATTTTAACCCAAACTTGAGAAAAGGCAAAAATAACATTAAAAAAGCAATACATTGGACAAGTGCTATATACAAACTTGAAAGAAAATGTATATAAAATATATATACAATTTCTATCCTAAAAATTATAAAACTTTGGTTAAAGGAATCAAATAACACTTTTACAATCTATACTTTGCCACATTCATATATTAGAAGATTCAGCATAGTTAAATTTTCAATTCTTTCTAACTTGACATATATATTGAATGCAATGCCAATAAAGTTTGAAACACTTTTTATAGATATTAACAAGTTTATTCTAATATCTCTATTGAAAGGCAATGGACCTATCATGGCTAAAATGATTTTATATGAAACAATGAAGTGGGAGGAATAACAATTACCAACGTTAGAGTTTAATACATAGATACAATTATCAAGCGAATATGGTATTTGTGGAAGTAGAAGGATAGACACATAGATTAGTAGAATCTAGAAATAAGCTCACCTAAGTTGTTTACTATGTTTAAGGTGAATTCAAGGAATGAGAGATAGATTTTCAAAAAATGGTGCTTGGGTTAAAGTTTATTGTGCCAACATGGCCAATGAACACATGTGGGGTTAATTAAAGTGCAGAAAGACAAATGGCTCGGCAAGCCACACCTGTCTTGGCTCTTGCTCTTTGATGATCAGGCCAGTGTGTGGCTGCCTTGCTTGCTCTGTGCTTCAATTTGCCAGCTACAATACTGTGGGACAACTAACCTGTGGACTGTATCACAGTAATTTGAGGCTCCTTCAGGACCTGCTTAGCCACGCCGGTGGAATATACTTCTCTTGATCTGCGGACTGTCAGACCCTGTCATCTGGTTGACTGTTGGTCACCTACCTTGCTGTTTGCTGCCTGTGGTGGGATAGCCTGAATTGCTAGATAGCCTGATTTGCTCTACAGAGGACTACCCGGCAGCCCTCAAGACTTGAAGGACTGCCAGTGTACTAGCTGTCTCACAGAAGTGAGTCACACTGAGCCATTTGTACTGCTTTATAAGCTAATTAACTATTTCTTATGTTATCTTTCTATCTAAATATACATAAAATTATAAGTGTCCTGGTTTTGTTTCTCTAGAGAACCCTGTCTAACATAGTGCTGAAAAAATAAGATATCCAATTAGTTAAGGGGAAACGTACACTAACAAATATTTCACTGGAGAGGACATACTATTGGCAAAAAAAAAACCACACAAATAAAATATGCTCAACATTATTTGTATAAAAAATATGCGAATTACAGTACAATAAGATATCACTACACACCTATTAAAATGGTTAAAATTTAAAAAGTAACATCATCAAGTGCGAGAAAAATACATGGAAACTGAATTACTCATGCATTTTTGGTAGAAATGTACAATGGTACAGCCTGTGTGGAAAAGAGATGATCAGTTCCCATAAAACTAAATGCAAAATTACCATATGGCCCTAATTACACTCTTGGATATTTCTTACAGAGAAATAAAAATCTCTATTCAATCAAAAATCTATACAAAATATGTACATGAATAATCTTACCAACTTTATTTATGATAGCCAAAATACTGGAAACAGCCCAGATATTCTTCACCAGGTGAATTATAGCACTACTGGGCACAACACTGGAGACACTGGGGGAATTGTGCCCCACCCCTACACACACAGAGGGGCAAAACACGAAGTGGGTGCAACAGAGCACCAAAGGAAGAAAAGCAAGGAAGTCCCCAAGGAATCCCCAAAACAGACTTCAGGGGCAGGGCTTGGCACCTCATCAGAAATTGAAAACATTAATAAAGCTCAACAAAGAGACCTGGAATTATTTATAGCCCCCCCCCCAAGTCTATCTAAATAAGATAAGCAGGATAAACAATCCTGTGGAGAAAACAATATAGGACTGACGTTTCTGGGGAGACATGGGAGAGGTGGAAATGTGGAGCCAACAAACCCAGGGACAAGGGAATAACAAGTGATATAAAATCAAGGGTAAAAAAAATCAATGGCAAGGAGGGCATAGAAAGCATGGTGGTGTTTGATCAAGGGCAATGTAGCTGAGAGGAATTACTGAAAGCTGATTGACGGTTGAACATAATAGTGGGTCAAGAGGAAAGTAAATGAAAGACTTAGGAGGCAAAGGACATTTAAGTAGCAGACAGACATTGGGCCTCTACTCAAGTACTTCTTGGACGCAAGAATGCTTTGTTCTAATAACCTGGCATTCTGTGATGCTCACCTTCCAAATATGATCACTGAAGACAAAACTGGTGCATAAGTAAATGTGGTGAAGAAAACTGATGGTCCCCGACTATTAAAAGATATATTATCTGGGGTCTTAAAGGCTTGAAGATAAACAAACAGTCATCTAGCTGGGAAGCAACAAACCCCTATGGAGGAAGCACACCAGCCTGTGTGATCATGAGGTGGTGGCAGGATCAGGTATCAGGCATCAGAAGATCCAAAATAATCATATCAATGCACATGGGGGCAGGCACGGAGTGGAGACCCAGAAGCCATCTGTAGATAATTGGAAATTCCCTCACAGAAGGGTCACATGGAATAGATGAGCCAGTCAGAGTGCCATATAGCACTGATGAAACAGAAAACATTCCTCTAGTTCAGTAGTTCTCAACTTGTGGGTCACGACCCCTTTGAGGGTAAAAAGATCCTTTCACAGGGGTCACCCAATGCATAGCAGTAGCAAAATAACTGTTATGAAGTAGCAACAGAAATAATTTTATGATTCAGCGGGCAGCACAACATGAGGAACTGTATTAAAGGGTTGTGGCATTAGCAAGGTTGAAAACCACTGCTCTAGTTCTTTAATGCTTCCTTCCCCCCACTCTCAGGACCCCAGTTCTACATTACAAATCCGGCTAGACCACAGCATGTATACTGGTGCAGATAAGAGCTCTAGTCATGGAATCCAGAACATATAAACCACTAGGGAACAGTAATGGGAGTAGTGAAGCCATGAGAGTAGGTGGAAGGTAGGGAGATAAAGGGGAAATTAATCGCAATGAAGGACGTATAACCCTCCCTACCAAGAGTGACGAACACAAGAAACATGGACAGTGTAAGATATGAAAATAGTAAAATTTATAATTTATCAAAGGTTCATGAGGGTGGGGGTTTGGGTGAGGTAGGGAAAAAATGAGGAGCTGATACCAAGGACTCAAGTAGAAAGGAAGTGTTTTGAAAAATATGATGGCAGCATATGTGCAAATGTGCTTGACATTATGTATGTATGTATTTTGATGAGCTGTAAGAGTCGCGAATAAAATAATTAAAAACACAATAAAACAAAGAATGAAAGAAAAATGATGGTACATTCATAGCATAGAGTAGTTATCATGGAATATTAAAAAGGTAAATGCTTTTGATAGACTTTAAACATTGATAAATCTCCAAGGAATTGTGTTGACTGAGAAAGGCAATACTAAAGGGACACAAAAGATATCTTTACATTTATATAACACATTAAATGACAAAAATATAGAGAAAATTAGTGATTGCCAGGGGCTGGAGTTGCAGAGCAGGAAGATGGTGGATGTTATTTTTTAAAAGTGTAGCATACAGGAATCTTGTAATTATGGAAATGTCAAGTACGTTGGCCATGATGATAAAAACATGAACCTACATATGAGAAAATTCTATAGAACTAAAAATGCACAAATGGAAAAACATCTGAATGAGTTCAGTGAATTGAATTAATATTATATCTGTTTGACATTAAACTTAAGTTTTATTAAATGTTATCTCTGTGGTAAATTGGATACAGGGTACATTGTGATGGCTCTATTATATTTTATAATTGTATGTGAAATGACAATTATTTCAATACAAATTTCAATGGAAATATTGGCTAAATTAAATAGTCAATTTAAAAACCATATTCTTTATGTACTAGACTTTAATAATTTAAAAAGCATTGAGGAAACTATTAGAATAGGGGGAAAAAGTCAAGCATCAAGGGAAAAATATAAGTTAGTAAAACTATTAAAGAGACTTTATTAAAGAATGAGAGGAATTCATAGATGAGAAGAATTGATATTTAGAAACATCGATTTCTCTCAAGTGCATCCATACATTAATTTAGTTCTGAAGCAAACTTCAAGTAATATTTCCAACTGAGGTGTAGTCAATTAACATGGCCCTTTTAGCCATAATTCCTTAGGTAAGATATTATCAATTCTGGGCTCTAAACCTGTTGCTATAATTCCATTTTGGAGGGAATTCTCTGATATGCTATTATAAAGGATTAATGTGGAATTAGGTCTCCACCCAAATATTGAACTTACTGTGGACTGCTGATCTATCTTGGAAGGGGTATGGGCAGACTACTCCTTAGAGCAATGGTTCTCAACCTGTGGTTTGCAAGCCCTATTGGGGTCGAACAACCCTTTCACAGGGCTTGCCCAATTCACAACAGTAGCAAAAGTACAGTTGTGAGTAGCAATGAAAATAATGTTATGGTTGGAGGGTCACCACAACATGAGGAACTGTATTAAAGAGTCACGCAATTAGGATGGTTGAGAACCACTGTCTTAGAGGTAAAGATGCTAAGACTTGGTCTTACGTACTTTGTATATATTGTCAAGAGGGACCAGTTCCTAAACCAGGGCATCATGTTTAGTAAAGTGGAAGAGCAGTGAAAGCAGACGAAGGATCTCAACGAGATAGATTGACTCGGTAGCTGCTACAATGGGCTCTGGCACAGAAGCAACTGTGAGGATAGTGTAAGACCATACGCTATGTATTTCTGTTGTGCATGGGTCGGAACCAATTTGATGTCATCTAACACCACCAACAGGTTTCTACCTTAGCAGAGGGTAAGACTCTGTTTCCTAAGGGGGATGTTCCACTGAAAGAGAAAGACCATAATTCAACACCACTCCTCTATGCGTAAAAGCCAGTTTGGACACAAAAAGAAATCCCAGTACCATCAATAGGGACCCCATTCCATGTCCCTGTCGAAAGTGGTGGAGGCCAAGACCAGAGGCACCAGAGGCTGCCTCTCTGAGACCACGGATAGAATAAAGGAGCCAGGCCATGATGAGAGGCCGAGGTAAAGAGACCCTAAAACAAAACAGAAGAGCAGTACTGAAACTACGAGATTGTGAGACAGAGCAGCAAGCTGGCTTCCGGCGCACTGAGGCAGAGCCAATGAACCATGTGGCTGACAGGCTAAGGACCAATGAGAGACCTGGCTGCTGGCTGAGGAGAAACACTCATGCAGACCACTGGTTACATCCTTACTGCTTACTGTTCCTGATTTGTGATAGCCAGTTAACATTCTAAGAAACCCTGCTGATTGTATTATTTATGAGTTCTGTGTGGACATTGTGACAAATTATCAAACCGAACATAGATAGAGTACTGTGGGAGGAATTGTTGGTGTTAATATGTAAAGAGAGATGGAGACTAGAGGCATGTCTGACCCAACAGGAAGCCAGAAGAAATCATAAATGGTCTCCCTATACTATTTTTCCACTAACTAATTATTTTAAGTGAAATAAAACTTCATAAAATCTTATCTCATGATTTATCAGAAAATAGCAATGATAAAGTTTAGTTTATTAAAAAGTAAATTTAAAATTTAAACTTAATAATAGGTTAGAATTGACTAGATGGCACCAACCGAAAACAAAAAGATAATTTTGAAAAATTAAATCAGTAATGACTTATCATACATGTTATATTTTAAAGCCATATCAATTTTAAACGGATAATATATGTGTATGAATGCACAAAATTTATTAAGAAATAACACCCTCACTAAATGCAATTTCATTAATTCTGACTCAGAGGGACCCTATAGGACAGAATATAATTACCCCTTAGGATTTCCAAGGCTATCAATGTTTAGGCCACATCTTTCTCCTCAAACAACTAATGGATTAAAACGTACCTTTAGGTGAGCTGCAGCATGCTTAACCACTGTGAAACCAGGTTTCCTTTTTCTGATGAGAAAACACATGCAAATATATGGAAATTGGTATATTATATCAGAAACACATTAAAAAATCATTTAAGGAATTGTATTTAGAAAATTGACTATCCACCTAGGGGCGGTAGTGGAGGATGAAGTTGAATTCGTAAAACACCTTTATAATAAATAAATTCCATGTGGATTAAAGACTATATTATCAATATACATTATAGGTACACATGTATGTACATATGTGTGTAATATGTTATGTGCATTATATGTTCATATATCAAATATATAAGAACTGATGATTTTAAGATAATCCAGATTCATAAAAATGAAATCAGACAGCCTGAGCTTGAATTCTGTTCCAATGTTGGCCTTGGCAAGTTATTTTACCACTCTGTGAATCTACAGCATTTTATATGACGATTTAAGGAGATGAATAAGATCAAAAGACAAGTTGAATTATGTAAATTTTCTTCACAAGACCTCTTGAAAGTATTGAGTACTAAGGTGTGTCTGACCCAAACCATGGTATTTTCAATAGCCTCATATGCATGTGAAGGTTGGACATTGAATAAGGAAGACTGAAGAAGAATTAATGCAGTTGAATTGTGATGCTGGAGAAAAATATTGAAAGTACCATGGACTGCTCCAAGACCAAACCGAACTGCCTTGGAAGAAGTTTGGTTAGAGTGTTCATTGGTGGTTAAGACTTCATCTTACATATTTTGGACATGTTGCCAGGTGATACCAGTCCCTGAAGAAAGACATCTCACAAAGAACAATTGTGAGGATGGTGCAGAACCAGGCAGTGTTTCATTCTGTAGTGCCTAAGATCACTATGGGTTGGAGCTGACTTTCATGGGAAATGTCTTATAAGTAGAAAACACTCAAAAAGTGGTTTTAATATTGTTTGCCAACACCACAATTGAAAGGCATCAATTCTTCTCTGGTCTTCCAAAGTCATCGTCAAGCCTTCACATGTATGTAAATATTGTTAGGTGCCATCAAGTTGGCTTCAAGGCACAACAGAACAAAATATTGCACAGTCCTATGCTATCCTCACAATTGTTCCTATGTCGGAGAGGGCCTTCCTCTATTTTGCTGTCCTTCCAGTTTAGCAAGCACGGTGTTCTTCTCCAAGGACTGGTTTCTCAACTTTCACACGAGTTTGGGCAATGGAAAATGCCTTGGCTTGTCAAGAGATCAATAGTCTCTTTGAATTAGGTGACTCTGCTGCACAAACCTCTTTAAAGTATTGAAAAGCAAGGATGCTACTTTGAAGACCAAGGTGTGTCTGACCCATGCCATGGTATTTTCCATAGTTGAACATGTACATAAAATGATTGAAAAGACCATGGCTTAAGGTGCATCTTAGTGACATCTTTGTTCTTCAATGCTTTAAAGAGGTCTTATGCAGCAAATTTGCCCAATACACTACGTCCTTTGATTTATCAAATGCTATTGCTACTTCCTTGAAATATTGTGGTGGTTGCTGTTGATGTTAGATGCCCCTAAGCTGATTCTAACTCATAATGACCCAATGCAGAGCAGTAGAAAATGCTACCCAGTCCTGCAGCATCCTTATAGTGGCTATGTGTGTGCCATTGTTGCCGCTACGCTGTCAGTCCATTTCACTGAGGTCTTCTCCTTTTTTGCAGACCTTTCACTTTACCAAGCACAGTGTCAGAAGATAACTTCCCTCAAGCACAAAATCACATTTCCCGTGTTTACAGGAGGACAAAATCACATTGTCCTTGTTTACAGGAGCATTATCGCTCTACTTTTTTTTAAAGACAGATGTTTGTTCTCCTGTCAGTCCATGGTACTTTTAATAGTCATTCCTAACTCCATAATTCCACAATTGACTCTTTGAAGGTCTTCCTTATTCATTGTCCAGCTTTCACATGAGGGGATTGAAATGGCTTGGTGCAGGATCCCACAGGGCTGAAAGTGACATCCTTTATCTTCAACATTTTCAAGAGTTCTTGTGCAGCAGACTTGCCCAATGCAATGCATCCTTTGATTTATTGACTGCTGCCTCCAAGATTGTTGACTGTGAATCCAGTAAGGTACAATGATTTTAGGAGGTTACATGCAATATAAAAGTAATCAAAGATAGCCTATAAGTGTCAAGTAATAATTTCTCAAAAAAACAAAAGGATAGGAAACAGTGAAATGGTAAATTATGAAGAGAATAGCAGTAAACCATCAGCACATGAGTAATGCTAAATAATGAAGAAACATTGTGCACTTAGTTAAAAGAAGGAAGTTTTGTGTAAGGAATAAAAGAAATCTCGGGGGAAAGTGCAAAGAAATGAAGTTATTGAGAAAGGAAACATCTGAAACATAGAGATATTTGTAAATAATTTTGAGGATAGGTTGAGGTCTTACTCTAAAGGTGATGGTAATCAACTGTTTTTCTACAGAAAGGGAGCATAATCATATTTTTCTGTTTTAAACATAACTCAAACTGCAGTGTGAGAATGGCTTGTTGAGAAGTGAAAGTGGAAATAGGGTTACACTTCAGATGCTTTTGGACAAAGGACCTTATCTTGTAACTGGAATACATCCTGCTACCATTACTTGCTGTTATTTGCAGCTGTAATTTTTATGGTGATTAAAAGACCTACAAAAACATTAGCTCTATCTCATAGCATGTTGATTTTTCTCTTTTTTGTCTTAGTAAGCTTCTGTATCCTTTCTCTCTCGGTACCCTCTATAACCCCTAACTATATAATCTTTTCTTTGATCAGAACACACTCACGCTGAAACACAGCTGCACAAATGTAATCACAATAAATGCTATATTATTTGACTACAATGCAATTAAACTCTAGAAGTTTGTGATACTATTTTTAATTTTAAAAATGATTAGAACATGCTACATGATAATCTATTATTATGTTATTTTCTGTGTTGGATGTAGTTGTTTAAAAAAGTGAAAATGTAATTCTGGTACTCTGGATTTTTTTTAGCTCATTGCTCAGCTTCTTTGCCTCAAAAGCTTTCTACAGTAGAAGATACAAAAAAATAGAAAATATTTTTAAAAATTTTCTAGAGGGAGTGGTATGTAATAAAGTGCCTTATTAAAAAGGACTTCAGAGATTGTCTTATTCTCAGAAGGATTGGAAAGTTTGTTATTACATATAACAGGGATCCATGAAAATAGTAGGACTTATAACACAATGACTTTTAGCCTAGGAAACAATATTTAAAAATCTATTATGAAATTAAGAAATTTATTTCTGGCATAATTATGTGAGGAGTGCTGCTATCATACTCCCCAGTGAAATTGGTGGAAATTATTTTTAAAATGAACCATTCTAATCCTCTGGTAATGGTCCCAAGGGAAAATAGCAAGAATGAGTATTTATTCAAGAAAATATGTGAAAAGTAAGTAAGAAAGAAGTGAATCTGGCATTTCAACCCAAACCAATTTTTTTCCCTTACACTTCCTAGCTCAGTGGAACAAAGATCCCACTACAAAGTGCCAAAGTCAAGAGCCAGGGTTCCCTCTCAGCTCTCAGGTGGAAAGTCATCTTTGTAATTATAACGGGACTTGCTCATTTCTTGTCCTACCGTACCCGTCAACTGCTGAGGCTAAGCCCTTAGGCTAGCTTTCAGTGACTTCTAGTTTAGACATTTCAGACCCTTCTGTGGGAAAGGACTTAAACTTCACTCCCTTTTTGAAGCAAGGAGAAGAAAATTCCAGGTTAGTGCTGTTAAAAACTGAGAGTACCCTTGTAATGCCCAACCCCTACTTATAGAAAAGATACCCTTCATTGTGTCTGGCATGTTGAAAATACCAGGAGCCTAAAAGCACTTTAAGGAGCACCGATGATGCACCTGGCTACTAACCAAAAATATCTGCATTTTATACCTATTGACTGTTCTGTGGGAGAAAGATGAGGCACTATAGTTCCATGAAGACTTAAATCCTTGGAAAGTCTATGGGGCAGTTGGAAAAAAATACTGAAAACACCAAACATAAAGAGATATGAGTGCTCTCGGCGCAGAGGAGGGTTCGGTGCAACTTGCTTCGGTCGTCCCGTATCTGGGTTCATCTGACACCAGCCGCCTCCGCCATGCCGCCCAAGTTCGACCCCAACGAGATCAAAGTCGTGTACTTAAGGTGCACCGGTGGGGAAGTCGGTGCCACATCCGCGCTGGCCCCCAAGATCGGCCCCCTGGGCTTGTCTCCAAAGAAGGTTGGTGATGACATTGCCAAGGCAACCGGTGAGTGGAAGGGCTTAAGGATTACTGTGAAATTGACCATTCAGAACAGACAAGCCCAGATTGAAGTCATGCCTTCTGCTTCCGCCCTCATCATCAAAGCCCTCAAGGAACCGCCCAGGGATAGAAAGAAGCAGAAAAACATTAAGCATAGTGGGAATGTCACTTTTGATGAGATCGTCGGCATTGCGCGCCAGATGCAGCACCGGTCTTTGGCCAGAGAACTGTCTGGAACTATTAAAGAGATCCTGGGGACTGCCCAGTCTGTGGGCTGCAATGTTGACGGGCGCCACCCGCATGACATCATAGAAGACATCAACAGTGGTGCGGTGGAATGCCCAGCAAGTTAAGAACTACAAAAGAAAACAATAAAGACTCCTTTAATAACCAAAAAAAGAGAGATATGAGTATTGGCGCCCATTCAGTCATTCAGAGCAACATGGCCATGTTGCAACAGCAGTGATCCAGGAATAGAACACAAAAAGGCAAGCAACTATATAACATTTACAACAGTAGACAGATACACTACTGACAGCTGCAGAATGAAACAAGATGAGCAAATCATAAACCAGACTCAAGTAGAGAAAGGACTGAAAAGCAGGCTAGAGGACCAAAGATTCTGGAACTTACAGAGCGGGGAGGGAATCAAGGACTAGAGAAAAGCTACATACCCAGTGACACTCCCTGGCCATTGGATTCACGACACAGAATACTAGATATTCAGAGTCCCATCACGAGACCACCCATGACAGTGAAATAAAAGCAATCTCACTTAATTGGAACTTGGTCTAACTGTTGACTGCAACCAATGCAAAGTACCCAAACAACCTTGCCTGATGACATAAGAAGTGAATTCCTTATCTTCCACCACACAACTATTGACTAGAGGCACAAGTCAACCTCACAGGCACATAGTTATACACAGACCCTATTTCTGGGACCATAGTCAGGAAACATAGAACAAGGGAATGGATTTTTTAATAGTGCAATAACATATTGCTTACAAGAAGAATGCTTCAGACACAAATATAAATAGATTAAAAATTAAATAGAAAAGAAGTAAATTATAACCAAAAAGGCTCTGATAAAATTTTCTTAAATAAGACTACATTAAAAAGGGCACTATATAATTATTACTAGGACTCCACCAAAAGGAAATAAGAATAATAAATGTTTATGCACCCAATGAAAGCACACTATTGATTCCTAGTGCACAAGTTCAAGATTTGTCAAATCTGCGATTCCATTCTTGGAAACATTTTTCAAACTCATCTGTTTAGATGTCTGACAGCTAGCACCTCCCTCGTATTTTTATTCACCTCTTACTTATCATCAAATCACTGTCATTTCATATCTCTCTTCATTCATGGAAACAAAAAGGAAGTCTCAAAAAGAAAGGTCAGGTAAGTAAGGTGCCTGGGGTAAGAGAGGAAGCAGTTTGTTTGTCTTGTTTTGTTTGCCCAAAATGGGTGCACTGAGATGACTGTGTGAGGAAATGTATTGTCGTGGTGGCAAAACCAATCCGACCCATGCCACAAATCAGGGCTTTTTGCTGAACAGATGCAATCTATTTAGAGAACCTCTAAATAGAAAGCTTGCTTAACAGCCCGACCCGGTGGAATTTACTCCAAATGCACTGAGTCGATATTTGCATCCCTTCGTCATCAATCGACATTTCACCTTTTTTGAAATGAGAAAACCACTCATATACTTGAGTTTTTCCCATAACAGTGTCCTTATAAACTGTGTTCAACGTCACAACAGTTTCCAGGGCATTTTTATGAGCAGGAAAAAAAATTCCACAGTTACATGCTGGTCTCTTAAATTGGCCATTGGAGGTTTGAGAAAAACTGCTTTTACGAAAAAAATCACTGTGACCAGACAGAATTTTCCAGGAGATGCCAATTGGTGCATCAAATCAGAGAGAGTTGCTTGATGTTCACCTAACTGGAAAAATGCAAACCAAAAATGCTCTGCTCTGGCCAGAACAATTTTGGTTATTTAGAACAACATGAGACAAGTTGTGAGGTGACACCGAGGACATCATACCTGATCAAGGTAAAAATGTTCATTAAAAAGACGGATATCAGAAGACATTTGGAAATGTAAAATTGTTGCAGAACAGTGAAAGAAAGAGGAAGAAAATGTGAATACAGCAGAACAGAAATTTTAAATAGTTACAGAAGAAAAATTACAATGAAATGGGCAAACATCTTGAGTTAAAAAAACAAATAGTGAATCAAGCTAAAAAAACTGATGAAAAAATCAAGACTTTAGCTGCAATATTGTGCATTCTATGGGTAAAATTGTTGCTTGGAAGACTATTTTAGAATGGTTGCAAAACTATATCGATTAGAAATTCCACAAATTCAAGCTAGAGTAAAGAGGACTCGACACTGGGGATTTTGTTAGATAGATCTTCTCTGACAGTAGAAAATACTAGAAAGATTTTACATGTTTTCTTGACCATGCAAAGGCATCTAACTGTGTAGATTATAACAAACTATGGATATAACATTGTGAAGAATGGGAATTTATGAACATTTAATTATGATTATGCAGAACCTGTATATAAATCAAAGGGCAGTTTTCAATAACAACTAGAGAAATCCCACCAAATGGGAAGTCTTGTGTGCCCTCAAAGGAAGAAAAACAATTTAAAGCAAAGTTCAACACAGTTTCTAAAAGTTAGATATAAGTAATACCTTCTGATTTCTACTGACTCCTCTTCACCATTGACCAATGAGTCAAGTCACTTCTGCATCCCCATCCTCTGCACATCTACTCCCCATCCTCTACTCCCCATCCGCTGCACAATTGATGCTTTCCTGCACTTGCTCCAACAAATCCAGTGACATCTTTTACCACTATAACTTCTGGGACCCTAAGAAGATGCAGACTAAATGGGTAACTTGGTGTAGACATCCGTATTCCCTGGTTCTGGAACATTTCCAAGCCATGATTTTCCTTTTTTCATTCTTCTTTTTTTCTGTCTTTTGTCCTTGGCACCCCCATGAAGCATACCTCCCTCACACACAGCAGATACATGTACATGCTAACATTGCTGAAGGACCAGGACTCCCCACACAAGGGATAGGTATAATTTATTTTTCCCCTTTGTCCCTTTTGTCCCTTCTCCTGTGGCCCCACCATCCTTGAGATATATGTACCTCCAAGGTTCCCTGAGTGGCAACACTAAATATCCAGGCACACTCACCAAAAACAAATTTAGTTTTCCTTTCTCCTTCCTATTTCCTCCTTGCAAGTAGGTCCACCCATCTGTGGGTATGTACACCACTGAGGTGGAAGTAGGCATGAACCCCAACACAGACACTGATCTGGACACACCCACTCAAGCCATAATTTTTTTTAACCAGGCTTTCCTCTGCTGCTTTTTACTCATGCATAACTCTGAGGGCAGTCACCTACGTTCACACTACTGTAGCAACAGAATTCTGAATTGACATCCAAGCCACTGCCCATATTTTTTCTTCTCTACCTCTTTTCCTTTCTTGTCTTTTTCCCCTCTTATTTCTTTTTCTCTTTTGTTCTTAAATTCCATTTTTCTAAATATATATATATATATATATTTATATATATACATACATATATATATATAAATCCTTTTCTTCTGGTCTGATTATTAGCTTACACTTTTCTCCTGCACACAACAACTGTCTCCTGCTGTTCTTGCTATCCTTTTCCTTGCGAAATATATTTCCCTGATACCTATTACTCCTTACTTACCCTCTTCATATGCATTTTCCCATTATTTTTACTAACCTCCTGGGGATTTAGATGACAACTTGTTATAATTATTATTACTTAAGTTGTATTCTCTGACTTTGCTCCAGAGGTTTGCCACATTCCCATTTTTCCCCTTTTCCTCCAGTTCTCCACAATTTTATGACTACTGTGCCACTCAACAGAGAAAACTACCCCTACGTGCAATAGCAGCCTGCTCACTAATAAAAGCTGAACACAAAAATCATGGGAAGAGCAGTCAATTATAATGCACACAAAAATAATCAAGAAATGCAAGTGACTAATAAGGATATAAATCCAATGTAGTAATCGGGGCGGGAGGAACCCTAGACTGACAAGAAATGGAATTTAGCAACAATATGTTTAGTAGAGCTGTGGGGAATGCTCAGGAGAACAATGGAACAAACATGAAAACTAGAAATTCTACACCAAAGGGAATACCAGAAGATAATAAGATCAGAAACAGACGTGATCCAAGATATAAATAAAGGAATGGAAGCAAAGGAAAACCAAATCAGTGAGCATGAAGACAATTACTCTGACTGCAACTGACAAGAGAAGCAATCAACAACACAAGTCAATGGAATATGAGGAAAGGCTGAGAATCATGTGGGATACCATCGAGAGAAATAGCTCATGAAAGGGTGCCAGAGAAACCTTGAGATTGTTTTTTTCAAATCTATGTATTTAATTTTTTAAAAACAATCTTATCACCTTCAAGTTACTCTCAATAGTCAAATCTGCCATTCCATTCTGGATACCTTTTTAAAACTCATCTGTTTGGATGGCTGACAGCACCTCCCTCTTTTATTCTTCACCTCTTGTACCTCACCAAATCACTGCCCTCTCTTTCCCTTTTCATTCATGGAAACCAAAAGAAGTCACAGGGTGTAAGGTCAGGTGAGTAAGGTGCATGGAGCAAGAGAGGAAGGCTGTTTTTGGCAAAAATTGGCACACTGAAATGGCTACATGAGCAGGTGCATTGTTATGTTTGCAAAACCTCTCCCCCGTCTGGCACAAATCAGGCCATTTTTGTTGCACACAGTTATGCTATATTTTTAGAACCTCTAAATGGGAAGTTTGATTAACAGTCTGATCTGCTGGAATGAACTCTAAATGCAGTTTGAATTGATATTTTCATCCATTCCGAAAGTTGACGGACGTCCAGAATGAAGTTTGTCATCAATCGAGATTTCACCTTTTTGAAATGAGAAAACCACTCACACACTTGAAATTTTTTGCATAGCACTGTCCTTTTAAGCAGTGTTCAACACCACAGCAGTTTCTGGGGTATTTTTCCCCAGGCAGGAAACAAAATTTTACATCTGCAAGCTGTACTTTTAAATCAGCGATAACAAAAATGAAGTTTGAGCAAAACTATTTTCACACCCACAAAAAAATTCACTGTGACCAGAGAACCTTTCCAGGTGACATTATTGGTTGAACTGAATCCGAGTGGACACACACATTGTGTGAAAAATGTGTACTATGAAAGCTCTGCCGAGTAGAGCATTTTGTCGTGCTTTTTTTTTCCCATGTGAGGTATCCTCTCGTACACCATTTACCCGAATTAATGCAGACAGACCAATGTACAAAACTTGACCAGACCCATAACAAAAGAAGAATTAAAGAAGGTCATAAAGAAATTTCTAACCAAGAAAAGTCCACGACTAGATGACTTCACAGGGATATTCTACCAAGTATTCAGAAAAGACCTGCCACTGATTTTACAGAGACTATTCCGGAACATAAAAAACAACGGGAAACTTTCAAACTAATTTTATGAAAAATTGAGCATAACCCTGAACTTCCACCCGAAAAAGATCCTACAAGAATATAAAATTATCTATGCTAATATAGATGCAAAACTCTCAACAAATCCTGGCTTATAGAATCCAATGAAATATATTCAAAAAATTATTCAGCTGGTCCAAGTGAGATTCATACCAGGGATTCAAGGAAGATTCATCATTATAAAAACAATCACATAAACAAAATAAAAAATTAGAATGACATGATTTTCTCAATAGACCCTGAAAAATGCATTTGCCATTATCCAAAACACACTGCTCAGTAAAACACTCAACAAAATAGGAATAGAAGAAAATCCTTATATGAAAAACCAATGACCAAAATCATGCTTAATGAAGAAGAACTAAAAATATTTCCCCTGAGAACTAGAACCAGAGAAAGATGTCTATCACCATTCTTATTCAACATTATGCTGGAAGTGTTAGCCAGAATTAGTTGACAACAAAAAGTAATTAAGGGACTAAAGTAATTAAGGGACTAAAATTGAGAATGGGAATGAAACTTTCACAATTTAAAGTTATATAATTTTAAAAGTTTTGTTAGCATATAATTCACATATCATAAAATTTAATAGTTCCCCCTCATTAAATCATTACTAAAATCATTTTCAAAATGTTTTCCTCTTTCTCATATTCATTGTTGTCAGCTCCCATTTTCCATCCAATCTCTTGTATCTTGCCCCTAGCTCATTATTAATTCAGTTACTGTCTCTATGGCTTTACCTATCTTGGATGTCATATACAGTAAATCATACAAAAAACAAGTAGGAAATAACCAACCAAAAATATAATGACAAAACAAAAGAGAAAAACATCAAATGAAAAGAAAACAGAAAATATTAAAAATTGAAATAATTTTTAAATGTTTCAAAAGGAAAATCAAATCTTAAGGTGATATATTCTAAACTACCTTTGCCATAATTGACTTTACAGTATTCTATGTGTGATGACAAGGCTATTCATATCTCTGGATTACTGTCCCAGGATAGTCAGTGGAGGGTTAATCTGAGTGGGAGCCCTCCAAATTGATTTTGGCATTCAACTATCATCCACAGACTTATGAAAACTGCGTTTTCAGAGTGTAAGCTCTAATACCATCCCTCATTTGAATTTGGATTTTATATTGAAAAATGTGACATATAATTTGATATGTAGAAAACCACAAAAACTCGGCAAAATGATTGTTCGAAAACATTGAAGGATTTGGAAGCAGATTGGTATACAGATTAACAAGCAGATATCTCTTGGATCCCTGTATATTCTATGGGGAAAAATTCAAGAAGACAATATAATTTACATTAGCCACTCAAAAGATGAAATCCTTAGGAATACGCCTAACCAAACTAAAAACCTGTAGAAAGAAAACTACCAAATGAAATGAAACCAAAAAAGAGTATGCAATTAGGAGAATATCCCATGGATTGAGAGATTTAGCACTTTAAAGATGCCAATACTACCTAAATAAATCTATAAATACAATGCCATTCTAATCCAAATCCTAGGTTCATTCTTTAAATAAATGTAACCCTAATTATAACCTTCATATGGAGAAATAAGCAAAGAACTCCTTAAGGGGAAGAGCAAAGTAGGCGGCCTTGCACTACCTGACCCCGAAACATATTACATAGCCACAGTAGTTAGAACAGCCTGTTGCTGATAGAATGATACATAGGCTAAGGGAACATTACTAGAAAGCAAGAAATAAATCCATCTACCGTTAAGCAACTGATCTAACAAAGGATCTTGCGAAGAATGAAACGAGACCCATCTCCTGAAGATGGAAATCAAAATTTGCAAACACCATTTGTTGTAGGGGCTCTCTCTTTCCATTGGATATGTATTGATCCATTGTTAAAAATCAGTTCTGGTCTAATGTTCATGATCCATACAGCACCGCCTTATTGATGCATCTTAAAAACCACTTCATAAGTGGAGGTTTTACCTCAGCTGGAGTCAGTTGCACATGTTCGGGGGAGAGGAAGAGGTCAGTTTCTTCCATATAGCATTGTACAGGGTCACACCTGTAACAACAAATGAACAAACAATCTTACAGGGATCATCCATGAAATGTAATGAAAATTCTAGCCTAGAAATCATGGGGAGCTCTATCCCAGAGAAGGTTACATCACTTCTCTTGGTGGATAAACCCAGTGGTCACAGCACTGGGAAAAACACTTAACATTAATTATATAGAGCCCTAATGGGAGAATATGGCCTGTATGGTGTTCCTAATCAGGCATTTTTTATCTAGTTTCTATACAGGTCTGTTGACTTCGAGTGTTAGACAACCAGGACTTTAGGTTTTTGTCCTTTTGAATGACATAACATCCTCCACAGGCCAAACCAGAATGATCTGATTTGGAAAGCCCATTAAGCAAACTATACTTACAATAAACCTGTAGTCGATGAAAGGAACTGAAATATTCTCTTGGAATTAAGACTGAAATTCCCTAGTGTAAGAAGAAGCAGATGGTGGTTTTCAACTATGGACCTTGTGGTTCACAGCCCAACAAATAACCACAGACTAAATCAATAGAATTACCATATGCCTCATTGGGGATGATTTATAATGTTCCCCATGTGTTAGCCAGGTTGATTAGAGAAACAAACCCAGTGACCCTCATATACATGTGAAAAAGGATCTTATATCAAGAAGTAATTCTATATTAAGAAAGCATCCCAGCCCAATACAACTCAAGTCGCTAAGTATCCATTCAGACTCATGCATGCACATGCAATAAAGCAGAATGCAGGACTATCACAGATCGGTGGATGCAGGATAGTGTGGATCCAAGGTCAGTGGAAACATGGCAGGGCTCAGGCAGCTCTTACGGTGGCCATCAAACAGGAGAGCCAAGGCAGAGAGAGAAAGGGTGGTTCCCCAGGAGATACCATCAGAAGGTGACATGATTGACAAGTTGGATACCACTCTTACACTTTTATATATCTTCAAGTTGAAATAAACTTACATAATTGCCACACCCCAATAAAATAATGATGTTTCTGAAGTGGAATAGGGACATATATAAGCCATAGATATAGAAATGAATTTTGAATTCATACTGAACAGTAAGCCCTAATCTAAAACAAATTTGTTCTTAAGATGCAGTCCTACTTGACATTTGCAGTCATGAAGAGATGGGTACTCTAGCGAAGGGTGGTGAAGAAGTAAGATAGTGCCTGGCTATTAGAAAAATAGCATCTAATGTCTAAAAATCTTGTCTTAACAAAAGCAGCCATCTAGGTGAGTGTCAGCTAAGTCCTCAGGAAGAATTATAACAGCCGGTGTAATCCAAGAATTGTAAACAATAAAATCAAAGACTGGAGGAGGGAAACTGTATTATAGGTTCAATGCTGGGCATATTCTGAGTTTGCAGAAGGCTATGGCTGACAGTGAAAGTCCAAAATCTATTTTCAGGGTTTCCACATAACTTCAACATCCCCTGTGACCATTGATCAGGGATGTGAATAGCCTTGTTATCAGAAAGAGAATAATGAAAAATGGGCAAATGTTGATGTAATTAAGTTAAAATTTAACACCCTGTCATTTGTTCTCCATTTTTATAAATTTTAAATTAGCTGTATTTTATTTATTTTTCTTTTCTATTGTATAAATCTGTAGAGACAGGAGATGTTAAGAGGAAATGGGGAGCTTATCATTATGAGCACCACTGCCGCCTCCTTCTGCTTGTGTGTTCGTTTGGTGCAGACCTTCTACCTCTTTTGTGATGTGCCAGCTGGGGAGCCTCCAACACTCTCCATGGTCAACGAGAAACCTAAGGAAGGAATCAAGACTGAGAACAAGATACTATTAATTTGAAGGTGGCACGGCAGAATGGTTCTGCGGTGCAGTTTAAGGTTAAGAGACCCTGCCCAGGTGGAAATGGAGGATGAAGGAAAGTTGATATGCTCTAGCAGCAGCTAGGAGGTGTCTTGCCTACAGAACGCTCCTGACCAATAATCCATTCTCAATTAGTAAATCACGATTTGGGTTCACCATATCCTGATGACTAGAGTATAGTTTATGCTTTCCAATTCTGTATTCCTTTATTGTACATAAAACAACTGGTGCATGCCTACTGCATTCTTCTCAATGGCCAATGGTATATTTTGATCAACATCAAGTAGATATGGGATGGGGAAAATACTGATTCTATGAAAACTCCCCCTTCTTCATTAGTGGAATCTGCATCCACTCTTTCCTTTATTCCAGTAAGATACATTTCTCCTACTGTTTATTGAAAACAAAAACAACATTGAAAATCCTTGCTTACCTTCTTCTATTGGACAATTTTAATGTTTTTCATTTATCATTGTAAAACCAAGGACAATGCAATGACTTTTTTGTACATTGCTCTTATCCATAGGGTAATCTCTCTTTAAGTAGTGGTAAATTACTTTCAAAGAAATGAAGCCTAGATATGTTTTGCTTGAAGTCAAGCATCTAATTATTTAAATAAACATCCTGTTTATAATTAATAAATAAAGTCAATTTTGGTGATGATTACACATCTCTTTTAATTATGCTTAAACTATTGAAGAGTTCGGTATGTGAATTATATGTCAACAAAACTGTAAAAAAGCACAGGAGAGGGAGAGAGAGACCAGGCTTCAACCTGGTGCACCAAGATGTGAATACAACATACCGGCATGTATCAGGGAATCAATAGAGAGGTCTACAGGGTCAGCCCCAATCCCAACTATGTGGACCCCCTGCCTCCCACCAAGAACAATGTAGTTCAGAGGACAGCACTGAAGCTACAGCTTGGGGAGAGGGGCACGACTGATTAGAGCACACAGGAGAAATGAAGAGGAACAGGGACAGAGAGTGAGGGGAACACATCCTGGCCCACCAAGCACTGAGGATGATATTCCTGCACAGAGCAGACAATGCACAGAGAGGACCAATATATCGTTGGCCCCACCATGAAACACAATGTCCCTCACTGAACCATAGCACCATGGCGGACAACACTGGAGACACATTGTGGAAATTGTGACCAATCTGACCCCATCACTCTGGAAGGAAACACTAAGGGCATGCAACAGATAACCAAATGGAGCAAAGCGATAAAATACCTGAGGAGTACCAAAAACAGACTTTGGGGACAGAATATAGCAACCCATCAGACTCAACTGGAAAACACTCCTAAAGGTCAAAATACAGACCCGAAATTATTTATAGACTTTTTCTTTTTTGTCATTGGCTTTCTTTTTGTTATTATTTTGGTTTGTTGTTTTTTGGTTGGTTTTGTCTTCCTTTGTTGTTTTGTTTGGCTTTGCCTGGTTTTAGTGTTTATTAATGTCTCTTCATGTCTATCTAGATAAGATAGGTGGGATAAACAATTTGGAGATGTAAACAATGGGACCAACGATTCCGGGGGGACATGGAGAAGGGGAGGTGGGAGAAAGGAAAGGAGAGGGGTGAACCAACCAAGGGACAAGGGATCAACAAGTGAAGCAAAATCAATGGCGAGAAGGGCATAGGATGCCCAGTGGGGGTTAATCAAGGGCAATGTAACAATGAGGAATTACTAAACCCGAATGAAGGCTAAACATGATAGTGGGACAAGAGGAAAGTAAAAGGAAATAGAGGAAAGAACTAGAAGGCAAAGGAGATGATTAGAGGTCTAATACAGTCATGTACATATGTAAATATATTTATATAAAATGATAAGGAAATAGATCTTTGTACTTATATCTATATGTTAAGAATTAAGGTAGCAGATGGACAGTGGGCTTCAACTCAAGTACTTCCTCAATGCAAGAACACTAGTCCAATAATTTGTCATTCTGTGATGCTCACCTTCCCAACATGATTGCTGAAGACAAAATGGGTGCATAAGTAAATGTGGTGAAGAAAGCTGATGATGCCTGGCTATAAAAAGATATAGTGTCTGGGGTTTTAAAGACTTGAAGATAAACACACTTCCAGATAGCTGAAATGCAACATAGCCCAAATGGAAGAAGCACACCAGCCTGTGTGATCATGAGGTGTCGATGGGATCAGGCATTTAAGACCCATAGCATAATCATACCCAATATGAATGAGGGCGGGCATGTAGAGTGGAGACCTAAAGCCCATATGTAGACAATTGGACATCCCCTTACAGAAGAGTCACAAGGAAGAGATGAGACAGTCAGGATGCAGTATAGCACCAATGAAACATACAACTTTCCTCTAGTTCGTTAAGGCTTCCTCCATCACCCCCATCACTATCATGACCTCAATTCTACCTAACTAATCAGACTAGGCCAAAGCAGGTACACTGCTACAGATAAGAGCCCACAACACAGAGAATCCAAGATAGATAAATCCCTCAGGACCAACATTGAGAATAGAGCTACCAAGAGTATAAGGGGAAGGCGTGGGGGTGGGGGTAAGAAAAGGAAAATCGATCACAAGGATCAACTGAAAAGTTGGTGAAGGGTGAGAGAGGATTATGTAAGATATGAAAATAATAATCTACAACTTATCAAGGGTTCATGAAGGAAGGAGGGGATGGGAGGGAAGGGGGAAATGAGGGGCTGATATCAAGGGGTCAAGTAGAAAGAAAATGTTTTCAAAATGATGATGGCAACATATGTACACATCTGCTTGACACAATGTGTGATGTATGGATTGTGATAAGAGATGTAAAAGCCCCCAATAAAAGTATGTAAGAAAAAGACTGTAAAAAAAGGCATACGTATATAATGTGTATATAAGTAAATTATTTTTGTGAATTAAAACAAAAAAATGCATTGGTGCAAAGATTACAAGGGGATAATCTGGTTTAAAATCAGGAAAGGTGTGTGATAAGATTCTACGCTTTCAGAAGTTGGACTACGTGAACAGGAACGCAGCAGTAAGAGAGGAGGATGCCTATTAACAACCTGTAATATACAGAAGACATAGTCTTGGATACAAAGAGGACTGAAGCACTTGTTGATGTAGATGTATACTACATCCTCTAGTATGGATCGCTCCTCAATGTAAAGAAAACAAAAGCAGTCACAAATGAGCCAATAGACAATAGCATGATAAATAGAGAAAAGATTGAAGTAGTCAAGGATTTTATTTTAATTGCAATCAAAGTTCTTGGAAACAGCAGGCAAAATATCAAATGATATAGTTCATTTAAAAAATATGCTACACAGGAACTTTTAAAAATATTAAAAAGAGAGCAAATATATCACGTTGAGGACAAAGGTGGCACCCAACTCAAGCCATGGTATTTTTAATTTCCTCATATGCATATGAAAGCTGGAAAATGAACAAGGAAGATCCTAGAGGAGTTGCTTTATTTGCATTATGGCAGCAGTTCTGAACCTGTAGGTCACAACCCCTTTGGGAGTTAAACGACCCTTTCACAGGAGTTTCCTGATTCATAACAGTAGTAAAATTACAGTTATGAAGTATTAACAAAAATAATTTGATGGTTGGGGTCACCACAACATGAGGAAGTGTATGAAAGGGTCGCAGCATTAGGAAGGTTGAGAATCACTGCATTATGGTGTTGGATAAGAATACTGAAATGGCCATGGACCATTTTGTCTTTAAAGAAGAATGCTGCTTAAAAGTGAGGATAGTGAGACTTCATCTCGGGTGCTTTTGGTAATGATGTGTTGCAAATGTGTTGGCTTCTAAAGCCTATCAATGTTACATTCAATAATTCATACATATTCTCTTTTACCTGACATAATGCAAGCACCTGGATATAACATTATCCATCTGATCACTCCCTGTGTTTCCTGTCTCAATTTTTACTTTTGTTCCTAAGCCTTCTGAATTTTGTTCCTGGGTAAATGTTGTCCCTTCAATCCAAAATGGCCAATTAATCTCAAGTGTGTGTACTGCAGTAGTATTGTTGTTCCCCTATAGACTTGCCTGTTGTTTGCATGAAAATTCAACTGTGAGGGTGAGTTTCATTCCATATCCAAAGGGTAACCAAAGAACATAGCCTCAGGGTTTCTACTGGTCTAGCTGACCAGTAATCCTGGTGTCTACACAATGTTGAGTTTTCTTAGACATGTTCCCCTAGAACGCTCTAATGTATTCTTTTCAGAACAACTGGCAGTATCTACTTCAGGTAGCTGGACACCATGTACTTCAGGTATCACTATTGTGAAGAACGAGATATTAAGAAGAAAATACCTTCCTTGCTAAAAGTAATGAGGACTTTAAGTACCAAGTGATAAAAATTCAAACTACACTCTTCATTTACACCTCACCACAAAGTCAACAGAAATTCTCACAACTGTACCAATAAAGAACATCTTGATAGAGTAGAAAAGATTGAATTTTAAAGGATGTCATTTTACTTGGATCTACAATTAACCCTCGAGGAAGCAGCAACCAGGAAATAAGATGACTTATTGAATTGGGGAAAATCAATTTTAAAAGACCTCTTTAAAGTGTTTTATAACAAAGATCTTTTAAAAGACCTCTTTAAAATGGTTTATTTCCCAGTTTTTTCATAAGTTCAAAATGAACTTGTCACTAAAGCCTCTATTTCCATTTTCATTTTACTTTTTATTTTGAGACAGACAAATATTTAGCCACAAGAGGTAAGCTATCTACAGGGAGTTTTTAAGAGGGTAGTTTAAAGAGGCTTAAAGTATATAGTTACACAGCCCTCTCAACAAACAAAAGCAATAAAAATATCCCTTTAAGACTTTCATAAGTGTGGTTATCTTTCTTATCCTCCAATGCCATCCTCCCTCACTCCTCAATATCCTATCCCTCCCTCACCCCGTAACCACCTCACCCTTGACATCTCTGGACCCTTCTTAGTCATCAAAGTCTTCTATTTTGCTGTAAAAACCACATTTCTCTTTCTTACATTTTCCTTATAATAATGGTGTTATTAAATATTTATATTTGTATGATTGAGTAAGTTTGCTTAGCATAATGTTCTCTATTTTTCCCCATGTTTTGCAGTGAGCAGGACTGTCTTTTTCATTGATGCATAATATACAATGGTATGAATGTACTAGAGTTGGTTTATGAATTACTCTACAATCATAGTTTATGGTTGTTTCCGTGTTTTTGCTATTATGGAAATTCTGACAATAAACAAGGGTGTATATAAGTCTGTGTGTACAGTGTATATATGTCTGTGTGTGCTTCATTCTGTATTTCTTAGGGTATATCTCAAGTAGAAATATTTCTGGATCATAAGTTATTTGTCGTTCCATTTTTTTAAGAAAGTGCCATACTCTGTTTTTCTTTTTATAAAAAGACGTCACCTGGAGGACTGATGTGTTCTTGATGGAAGCCATAGTATTTTCAATAGCTTCATATGCATGAGAAAGCTGACCAGTAAGCAAGACAAAATTATTTCATGCCTTCAAAATATGACATTGATGAAGAACCTTACATAGACCATAAACTGCCAAAAGAACAAACTAAAATGCACTGAAAGAAGTACAGTCAGAGTTTGCTTTAGAAGTGAAACTTTATCTTACATATTTTGCACAAGGTATCAGAAGGGATTGATCCCTGGAAAATGGCATCATGCTTGATAAAGTAGAGGTTCAGTGGAAAAGAAGAGGACCCTCAATGAGAGAGTGGCACAGTGTCTGCAACAATGGTGCCAAATATACTAAGTATTCTGCTATTTTTTCACACTGTGGTAGCGCCTGTGTTGCTGTGATGCTGGAAGATATGCCACTGTTATTTCAAGTGCCAGTATGGTCATCCAAACTGAACAGGTTTTAGCAGAGTTACAGACTAAAAAGACAATCAAGAAGGGCTTGACTTCCCACTTTGGTGGAAGTAGCTCCTGAAAACCTTATACGTTGCTTCAAAACATTGTCAGTTACTAAATGCGTAATGAATAAAAGCAGCACATTGTCAGAGACAGTGTCAGAGAATGAACATTTAGGATTGGAGAGCACTCAGAAGATGACTGAGAAATAAAGTCAGTGATGGAGACGTCAGTAAAGTCGGTGGTAATGGAGCCATTGTGATCTTCATTTTCTGATAGAGCATGACTAAAGGCAAGACAAAATAAATGCAAAAGCATGCTAATGAACAAAATTTGGAATGGGAGAATTGTGAATATAGGAAAATCAGAAGTTGTCAAAGATGAAATAGAATGCATAAAGGTCAATCTCCTAGGTATTAGTGAGCTGAAATGGATTGGTATTGGCCATTTTGAATCAGAAAATCATATGATTTACTGTTCTTGAAATAACACAATCAAGAGAATGGTGTTGCATTCAGTGCCAAAAATAGGACGTTTCAAAATTAATCTTGAAATACGATGTTGTCTGTGATAGGGTTATATCTATCCACTTTCACAGAAATCTGATGAACACTAATATTATTCAAATTTATGCACCAAACACAACTGCTAGCAATAAAGAAATTGAATTGTAACAATGATCAGTCAGAAATTGATCAAACATGTAATCAATATTCTTTGATATTTATTGGCCATTGGAATGCAAAAGTTGGAAACAGAGAAAGGAGCAGTAGTGGAAAATTTGAACTTTGTGATAGAAATGAAGCTGGGGAATGCATGATAGAATTTAACCCAATAAACCCCCGACTTGTTCATAAAAAATACCTTTTTGCAGTAACACAAAAAGGTGATTATACACATGGATTTCCCCAGACAGACTACACAGAAAACAAATTGACTACATCTGTGGGAAACTCAATATCAGCAGCAAACACCAGATCAGGGCCTGACTGTAGAACAGCTCATCAGTTGCACAGATGTAAGCTCAGGTTAGAGCTGAAGAAAATCAAACAAGTACAAGAGTCAAATTAAAACCTTGAGTCTACCCTTTTCACGAAGATGGCGCCGAAAGCAAAGAAGGAAGCTCCTGCCCCTCCCAAAACGGAAGCCAAAGCAAAGGCTTTAAAAGCCAAGAAGGCCGTGCTGAAAAGCGTCCACAGCCACAAAAAAAAAAGAAGATCCGCACGTCACCCACCTTCTGGCGGCCCAAGACCTTGAGACTAAGAAGGCAGCCCAAATAGCCTTGAAAGAGTGGCCCCAGGAGAAATAAGCTGGACCATTATGCCATCATCAAGTCCCCCCTGACTACAGAGTCTGCCATGAAGAAGATCGAAGATAACAACACACTTGTGTTCATTGTGATGTCAAAGCCAACAAACACCAGATCAAACAGGCAGTGAAGAAGCTCTATGACATTGACGTAGCCAAGGTCAACACCTTGATCGTGCCTGACGGGGAGAAGAAGGCATATGTTCGACTGGCTCCTGACTATGACGCTTTAGATGTTGCCAACAAAATTGGAATGATCTAAAGTGAGCCCAGCTGGCTAATGCTAAATATAAACCTTTTCAATATATAAAAATAAATAAATAAATAAAACCTTGAGTCTAGCCCACCTGAATTTCAAGAAAATCTCAAGAACAGATGTGACACGTTGAACATTAATGAGGAAAGAACTGAGAAGCTGTAAGAGAACATCAAGAACACATGGAACTTTCACCAATAGGCAACCACCAAAATTTCAATATGAAATTATTTCAATGTTATACAAATTCCTTCATATTATACAAAATGTGTACTTCCCAATACATTCTATGAAGTCATTATAACTAATATTGAACCAGAGAAAGACAATGGCAGAAAAGAAATATATAGATTTATTTCATGAATACCTTAGTAAAAATTCAATATAAAATTCAACAATGCATTTTAACAGGCTGGCTATATCCTATGAATGTTCAAAAACTCAACTCATGTTATTGAGTTGATGCCTATCACAGTGACCCTGTATGAGAAGGTTGAACTGTTCCTGTAAGTTTCTGAGACTATAGCTCTTAACAGGTGTAGAAAACTCTGTCTTTCTTTCCCAGAGTAGCTGGTGGTTTCCAACTGCTAATCTCACTGTTAGTAGCCTAATGGATAACCACAACACCAATAGTATTCAAGAACCATTGGTATGATCAAGTTCATTGAATATTTTGAGTGACTTCTGACCTGGAAACGAAGAGTCAGCATCGTCTTGATGACAAGGGTGTTTGAGTGTGTACCTACCTGTTGTTGTTAGGTGCCACGGAGCTATTCTAACCCATAGCAGTCCTATGAACAACAGAATGAAACACTACCAGTTCCGCACAATCCTCATTATTATTCCTGTGCTTGTGCTTGTTGTTGAAGCCATGGTGTCAATCCATCACGTTGGGGGCCTTACTCTTTTTCACTGGCTCTCTACCAAACAGATGGCTTCTCCAGGGACTGGTCTCTCCTAACAACATGCCCAAAATATGTAAGATGAAGTATCACTATCCTTGCCTCAAAGGAGGACTCTGACCATACTTGTTTCAAGATAAGCTTATTTATCCTCTTAGCAGACCATGGAACAATATTCTTCTCCAGCACCACAATTCAAATGCATTAGTTCTTCTTTATTTAATGTACAACTTTAACATGCATCTGAAACTATTGAAAATACCGTGGCTTGGGTCATACACCTTAGTCTTCAAAGAAACATCCTTATTTTCAATACTCTGATACTCTGAAGAGATCTTGTGAAGCAGATTTACCCAATCCAACACATCTTTTGATCTCTTTCCTGTTGCTCCCATGAGCATGGCTTGTGGATCCATTCAAGGCAAAATCATTTGCAACTTCAACTTCTTCTCCATTTATCATGATGTTACTAATTGGTCCAGGTGTGAGGATTTGGGTACATTGAGCTATAAACCATGGTGAAGGCTGAAATCCTTGATCTTCATCAGCAAGTGCTTCAAGTCATCCTCATTATCAGCAAGAAGGGTTGTGTTATATGCATATCACAGGTTGTTCATAAGCTTTCCTTCCACCCTGATGCCACATTTTCATCACATACTCCAGTTTCTCTCATAATTTGTTCAGCATACAGATCAAATAAGTATGGTGAGAGGACACAACCCCATGATTTTAAATCATGCATAACTGCCTCTTAATTCATGTACAAATTCCACAAGAACACAATGACGTATTCTGGACTTCCCATTCTCCTCGGGCTATCCATAGTTTGTTATGATTCACACAGTTGAATGCCTTGACACAGTCAACCAAATACAAGTACACATCTTTCTGGTGTTCTCTGAAGTCAGTCAAGATTCATTAGTAGTGATATCTCTTGTTTCATGCCCTCTTCTGAATCTGCCTCAACTTCTGGAAGCTCTCTGTCAGTGTATTACTACAACCATGCAACCATGGTCTTCAGCAAAATTTTACTTGCAGCTTGAATTTCTTCCTTCAGCATCATTGGTTCTGGTTCATATGCTACCTCCTGAAATGGCAGAAGGTCGACTAATTATTTTTTGTACAATAACTGTGTATTATTTCCATTCGCTTTTGATACTTCTTGTATCATTTAATATTTTGCCTATAGAATCTTTCAATATTGTAACTTGAGGCTTGGTTTTGTTTGTCCTTTTAGTTTAAGATAAACTGAGAATGTTCTTCACTTTGGGTTTTCTAATTGTAGTTATTTGCATATTTCATTATAATATTTGACTTTGTATTCTTGAGCTTCCCTTTGAAATTTCCCATTCAGCTTTTGGACTTCATTATTTCTCAATTTGCTTTAGATACTCTATGATTAAGAGCAAGTTTCACAGTTTCCTCTGTCATTCGCTTTAAGCTTTTCTTTCTTTCCTGTGTTTTTAATGACCTTTGCTTTTCTCACATATAATGTTCTTGATGTCCTCTCACAGCTCATTAGGTCTTCTGTCATTAGTGTTCATTACATCAAATCTATTCTTGAGATGTTCTCTAAATTCAGGTGGGATAGACTCAAGGCCATATTTTGGCTCTTCTGGACTTGTTTAAATTTTCTTCAGCTTCAACCTGAACTTGCATATAAACAATGGATGGTCTGTTGCTAACGAGCTTCTCTATTGTCTTTTCCCACAGATGCAATCAATTTGATTACTGTGTATTCCATCTCAAGAAACACACGTGTGTAGTCATCTTTTTTGTTGCTGAATAAAGTTATTTGCTATGAAAACGTCATTGGTTTTCCAAAATTCCATTGTGGGATCTCCAGCTTCTTTTATATCACAAGTCCATATTTTAAAACTGCTGTTCCTTCCTCCTGTTTGCAGCTATTGCATTCTACTCACCAGTAATTAGCAGTGCATTTTAATTGTATGGTTGGTTAATTTCAGACTAAAATTGCTGGTAGAATTTTTTAATTTCTTCCACACTAGCTTTGGGGTTAGTGCATAATTTGAATAATAGTTTTATTGATTGAGTATCTTGAAGACAGGTAAATATAATCCTATTATGGACTGCACTCTATTTCATGATTGATTTCTGCAGTGTCCTTATTGACATTAACTGTCAGTTCATTCCTTTTGATTGTGTTATTCCAGGCACCTGTAAATCATATAATTTTCTGATTAAAAATGGCCAAACCAGTCCATTTCAGCTCACTAACACCTAGGATATAGATCTTTATGTGCCTGTGTTCCATTTCATTTTTGGTGACTTCTAATTTTCCTAGCTTTATGTTTTGTACATTCCGAATTGCAAACATTAGCCAATTTCTGCAGCTGTTTCTCCTAACCTGGAGTTGTATTCCATTGGCAAATGAAGATCCTGATGGCTCTACTCTCACAGGCTGTATGTGATTCATATTACCATGGTGAACTTCACTCTGAGAATGCAGCTCCTCTGTCACATTTCAAAACTTGAATGCCAGTGTGTTATACTGCTGTGCATTGCTGTGATGCAGGAAGCTTTGTCACTGGTATTTCAAATGCTAACGGTGTCACTGGAAGTGAATAGACTCCAGTAGAGCTTCCAGACTAAGAAGAGACAACAAAGAAGTACTTGGCCCCTATCATAGAGGAAAATAATCCACTGAAATCCTTATGCATGGCTTCCAAAACATAGTCAGAACTGAGCGCCTAATGAATGGAAGTGTTCCAACTTTGCATGCTCATTTTTCAGCACTGTTTTACACAATAATCGGTTGTGATGCATACAGTTTTCATTGGCTCCTTGGCTTATTTTCAAAGGTATATTATCAGGCTTTTCTTCCTACTGTGATATAGACTGGAAGTTCCACTGGAATCTGCTGGTACAATAAGGACAAGCACAAAGGGTACATATTGATTCACATAATACCACAGATTCTATAAACTATAATAAAATAAGTCATATAAATTAAAGTAATAAGGATTAAAAAGAAGTGTATAATTTTGCCATTACATATGAGAAAGATGTTGAAAATATAACTTATTCTAATGATAATTTATCTAGAGTAATTAGATAATTTGATAGTTGTCCTACATAAGACCCACATAACCAAATCAGATATGTTTCTATGTAGAACCAACATGTAATTAATACACCACAATTTTTAAAAGTTGCATACAATTTTGGGGAAAAGATATTATAAAGTTTTACAGAATGATATTAAAGAATATCTGAATAAATGGAGACAGGAGATTCGTAATAACAAAGACATCAATTATCACAAAATTAATCTATATATTTAATCAAATTCTAATTATAATACCAATTGTGTTGTCTGAAGAGCCTGACAAGCTGATTATAAAATATTATATGGTAGAGTAATTATCCAAGATTAGCTAAGATATTTCCAAAGAAGAAAAAGTAATTTGGAGGAGTACGTATGCTGCTCCAGATATCAGGATGTAGCTTGAAGATATAATAATAAATCAGCATGGACTGGCATGAGTAAAAGAAACTAATCAATAAATTTTAAATGAGAGCTCAGAAACAGACTCATATTATTAATAGTTTTCATATAAAAGATGTGATATGGCAAGTCAGTTAAAATATAGAACAAATAAACTAACAAAGGTGGGGAAAATAGACTTAAAGAAGAAATACACTTCAGTTGAATTGAGGATTTAAATGTCAGAGAAAAAGGTATACATAGATGAAAATGATTCTGTACTCAGGGTGTATAAGGATGTATTATACAAATTTTAAAAAAGTGCTACTGAAGAAATTATCTATTGAAGAAATTATTGATGAGACTCACTCACTCACTCTCTCACCCACTCACTCACTCTCACTCACTCACCTACTCTCTCTCTCACTCTCTCTCAGTCTCTCACTCACTCTCTCTCATTCCCTCTCACAGTCACTCACTCTCTCACTAATTCACTCACTCACTCTCTCACTCACCCACTCACTCTCTCTCTCTCACACTCACTCAAAAAAAGAAGAAATTATTGATGAAATTTATTACAATAAAATATAATATAGCTGTTTAGCAAAGTGTAACCTAAAGAACATTTTTTTAGCTTCAAAGTGGGAGAAGATATTTATAATCATCTAGCTTTCACCTAGCCTTCAAAAAGCCCTGGTAGTGCTATTGGGTAAGCATTAGAATGCTAAATGCAAGATTGGCTCTTTAAATACACCAGCTACACTGTGGAATAATGATGGAGATGTCTGCTTCCTTAGAGATTTATAGCCACAGAAACTCCATTATAAGGTTGTTATGAGTCAATATCTATGTGTGGCAATTGGTTTGGTTTGGGGGTTTTATGGTTTTCAGGAAAATACATCAATCACTATAAAAATAATCAGAAGACAAACAACAAAATATTTTAATGTGCAAAAGACACGGATATAAATTTCACTGAAGAATAGATATGCATATTAAATATATATGAAGAGATATAGGTGTTGGCTAAGAATATTGAAAGTATGCTGTACTGTTAGAAGAAGAACAACAAAGATCTGTCTAAGGAGATGTAAATCCAGAATCTTCCTTGGAAATGAGGATGGAAGATTATGTCTCACATACTTTGTGCCATGTTATCAGGAGACATTGTTCTCAGGCAAAGGACGTAAAGAAGAGTTTCAATGAAATAGATTGGCACAGTGAAAGCAGTAAATAGGCTAAAATATAACAACAGTTATGAACAGTTTTTTGTTCTGTTGTACAGAGGGTCACTATAAGTTAGGACTTACTCAACAACAACTAACAACATATAACTTTATTCTCAAAAACAACCAACAAACACCTCACTGCTATGGAGTTGATGGTGACCCATAGTGACCCCCTGTGGGTTTCTGAGACTGTAAGTGTTTATGGGAGTAGAAGGCTTAGCTTTTCTCCCAAGGAGTGGCTATTGGTTGTGAACGAATGACCTTGTTTTTGACAACCCAATGTGTAACCAGCAAGAACAAAATAAGAAATAATAATTTTACAGGCATTAAATTGGCACAGCTAGGCTTTTTAATATGTCTAAGATAAAAATATTGTGAATCAAAAAGATCTTTTGGCTTGTCAGTGGAAATGTAAATCTATACAAATCATTCAGAAAACAATTTGGGGAGAATATGTAAGCACAAGTAAGTTATCTACATCATGATACCATTTCTACAATGTTCAAAAACAATTAAAATGAAATACTGTGTTCTGTAGACATTCAAATACATAAAATAATTTGCACAAAGGTAAAATAGTGACCACAAACCCTACGGGAGTGATTACTTCAAGTAAGTAAATAGAAGGTGAAAATAGTATAAGTGTACAAAAGCAAATATAAGTGGTTTTATGTTTTCTAGCTTTCCATTTTGATGTGTTTATGAAAATTATAACATTATAAATTGGGGAGTGAGAGGGAATTTCCAGCCCACAGGCCTTAAATGGCTCAAGAAATCATCAATATAAGTCAATATCACACACTTCCCCAAAGAGAAATAGTCCCAGCCATCATATTAGGGGTTAGTTAATGAAATGTTTGACCAGCATGGAAGAAGAATGATGTTAATACCCCAGCTTTGTTAAATAAATAAATAGAACCACCTAATAATAATGTTCCCAAAGTCTATGTAAAAATTATGAAAGACGCTTTGAAAACAGCAACACAAAGGGATGAATTGTCAGAGTGATTTTTTAAAAATCATTTTATTGGAGGCTTTTACAGCTCTTATCTCAATCCATATATACATCCATTGTGTCAAGAACATTTGTACATACGTTGCCATCATCATTTTCAAAACATTTTCTTTTTACTTGAGCCCTTGATATCAGCTCATTTCCCCCTCACATACCCTCCCTCCCTTATGAACATTTGATAATTTATAATTTTTTTCATGTCTTATGCTGACTGCTGTCTCCCTTCACCTACTTTTCTGTTTTCTGTCACCCTGAGAAGGGATTATATGTAGATCATTGTGATTGGTTCTCCCTTTCTACCCCCCTCACCACCACCACCCCCTACCCCGCCGCCCCCCCCACGCCCGCCTTACCCTTACCCTTCTGGTATCACTATTTTCATTATTGATCCTGAGGAGTTTATCTGTCTTGGATTCTCTGTGTTTCCAGCGTTGTAAGGTAGAATTGAGGTCATGATAATGGGGTGGGGGATAGGAAGCATTAAAGAACTAGAGGAAAGTTTTATGTTTTATCGGTGCTATACTGCACCCTGACTGCTTGTCTCTTCTTTATGACCCTTCTGTAAGGGGATGTCCAATGGTCTATAGATGTGCTTTGGGTTGCCACTCCATTGATATCATTCACATTGATATGATTTTTTGTTCTGGGTTTTTGATGCCTGCTACCTTATCCCACTGACACCACATAATCACACAGGCTGCTGTGCTTCTTCCAAGTGGGCTTTGTTGCTTTTAAGCTAGATTTCTTCAAGTCTTTAAGACCCTAGATGCTATATCTTTTGATAACCAGGCACCATCAGCTTTCTTCACATTTGCTTATGCATCCATTTTGTCTTCAGGCATCTTGTCGGGAAGGTGCGCAGGACAGCATACTGGATTATTAGAAAAAAAGTGTTCTTGTGCTGACGGAGTACTTCAATAGAAGTCAAATGTCTATCTTCTACCTTAATACTTAACATATAAATACATGTACATAGATTGATTTCCCTTTTGTTATGTATAAATATATTTGCATATGTATGGTGCATGCCTGTATTTAGACCTCTATAAATGTCCTTTGTCTCCTAGTTCTTTCCTTTATCACCTTTTACTTTCCACTTGTCCCACTATCATGTTAAGACTTCATTCGGGTTTCAGTAATTCCTCTCAGACACAATGCCCTTGATTAAGCCCCACAAAACATCCTACACCCTCTTCATCATCGATTTTAGATCACTGGTTTTTCTTGTCCCTGGGTTTTGTAACACCTACTTCCTTTCTCCCACCGTCCCCTCTCCCATGCCCTACTGAAACTGTCAGTCCCATTTTCTTCTCCAGATTGTGTACCTTATCTACATAGACATACAGAGACAATCATAATCACAAAAACAGGAGGATAAGGGGAAGGTGGGCAGAGAAAGAGGGAATTGATCACAAGGATCGACATACAAACCCCCTCCCAGGGACCCTAACAATAGAAAAGTGGGTGAAGGATGACAGAGGATGATGTAAGGTATGAAAATAATAATCCATAATTTATCAAGGGTTCATGAGGGAGGGAGGGTGAGGGAGAGAAGAGGGGAAATGAGGAGTTGATATCGAGGGCTCAAGTAGAAAGAAAGTGCCTTGGAAATGATCATGGCAACATGTGTACAAATGTGTTTGACATAATGGATTAATGTATGGATTGTGATAAGAGATGTAAGAGCCCCCAGTAAAAGTATTTAATTTTAAAAAAATCAGGGAAAAGCGAAACAAAACAACAAAAGAAAACCACCACCACCACCACAACAAAGAAAAGCCTATAAATAGTTCCAGGTCTGTTTGTTCACAGTGAGGAGTGTTTTCCAGTCGAGTCTGATGGGATGCTATGGCCTGCCCCCAAAGCCTATTTTTGGTATTCCCCGGGAACTTCATTGCTTTGCCCTCCTTGCTGCTCTGTTGCACGCCATTAGTGTTTTGCCCCATAGTGATGGGGTCAGATTGGGCACAATTCCCACACTTTGTCTCCAGTGTTGTCCCCTGTAGCACTATGGGTCAGTAAGGGACACCATTTCTGTGCCTCATGGTGGGCCGCCCCTATGTACCTCTATGTGTATTGGCTGTTCTGAGTAGGAATAATCATCCTTGGGGCTTGGTGGGCCAGGATGTGTTTCACTTTCTCTCCTTTCCTCTGTTTTTGCTCCTGTGTGCTCTGATCTGAAGTTTCTCTCTCCCTGAGCTGTAGCTTCAGTGCTGTCCTCTGAAGTGCATTATTAGGGCAGGTGGTCCATTACCAAGTAGTTAGGATTAGGGCCAGCCCTGTGGACCTCTCTATTGGTTCACTGTTTCATGCTCGTATGTAGCATTCACATCTTGGCATACAGAGTTGAAATCTGGTCCCTCTGTGCCTCTCCTGTGGAGATACAGACAATATCCTCTCCTTGTGTGGTTAGTGCCCTGTTCCCCGGCTACCCATGTTTGTTTTATTTTCTCTTTCTTTTCCCATTCAAAGAGTTGCTTCATAGAAAGATAAATTACCAAATACAAACATAAAGCAAGCACAAGTAGAGAACCTGCAAAATGTCAAAGGCAATGCCCCCCCAAATTCCATTTTTCTATAGAGAGATGTATGTTCAGTTTGTTAGAAATGTGTGCTGATTATGTGAATTTTTTCAAGTCAACTTATATGCCTTTTTTTAACAGAGGCCCTGGAGTCACTGTCTTCTATTTACCATCCAGCAAAAATGCAAATCCCATAAATCCACAGTTTCTATTTTATGCATAATAAATCATTTTTAAATGTCCTCCTGAAACTTTTTTCCCAGTGAAATGACTCTTGGATAAGAATTTTCCTAGTTATCTGCTTGATAATAAATTACATATGCATGTTTATGAGAAGGTGTGATGAGGATGAATGTTAATTTCCTGACAAGGGAGGAGATAGTTATAGACATTGTTAAATTTTCTTCTCCATAATTGGGGATATTTCTTTAGGGTCGATTGAGATAAAAATTGTAGTAAGCGTGAAGATAAAAGAGAGGAGAGACTAATCAGTAAAGGGTTTTGAATAAAATGATAAAATAAGGAAAAGAGACAGAGGTTTATGACATGTAAACAAAAATATCAATTATTCAAAATGCTTTGAAAAAATTATAGGAGTGTGAGTAAGCTTTGTTGTGGTATGCATAATCTCTAAATCTTGGCGGGTTATAGTACTTACTCACTACTCACTTACTTTACAGTTCAGCATGGAAACAAAGGAGAAAAAAACTATAAAGCTGGAGAAACTATTACTTGGCTATTTAAATTTCTACTTTGAATGAGTATAATCCCACTTCATAGCTTTGGGGGAGGGATGTCAGTCACAAAAATATAATCTAATACTAAACAAAATTAAATGATATCAATATATGCTTCATGAATGTTAGGGCAAAATATTTATTTGTAGGCTATATATGCTGCATTATGGTCCTTGAATATTATTTTGTGAGCAGGTGAGTTAATAGGATGAGATTTAACTTAGAGAAATTCTCTTTTGTAACTGTGTAGACGAATTTAAAAGGTCTAGTGCTAGAGAAGTGGAAACTACATTAATTTTTTTGAATTAATATGAACTATAGCAGTAGAGGTTAATGGGTGTGAACAGATAATGAGAGAAACTTCGAAGAGGTAGCCAGAATCTGTGAGAACTGAAGATAAGTTTGAGTGGAAAAAAATGATTTCAAGACAAAGACACCAAGATCCCCAAGGTATATGCTAAGGTAGTTTATAAAGCTATTGGATGTGTAGGAAGAGATTTAGGTGGAAAAATACAAAGAGTTCAAGTTTGGATATGTTTATAGGACATGTCACACAAATCTGTCTTGAAAGATATACAAACAGAATTCTCTTTAGCGGCAGAGATGCCGAAACTTTGTCTCAGGTGATGCAGACATGTTGTCCCTCGAAAAGTATATTATACTTGGTAAAGGAGCAGGGCAGTTAATAAGAGGATGAATCCACAAGAAGGATTTACAGAGTGGCTGTATTGCGGAGCGCAAACATAGAAACAATTATGAGGATGGGACTGGGCAGTGTTTTTATTCTGTTATACATAGGGATACTATGGATCGGACAGCACCTAACAACAACAATAGTACATCTGGGAAAATTTGTCAAATAAATATATGTGATCCTGGGCCTTAGTATACAGGTTTGGACTGAACATAAATATTTTGGTATAGGTATATGAAGTTGTTTGATTTGTATGACCAAATTAGGGCAACCATTTCCCTTTGGACACTAGGCAGTACACTGAAGAACACCAATATTAAAGGTTCAGAAAGTTCCCCGAACTGGAACGCTGAAGATCACCAATATTAAAAGTTCAGAAAGTTCCCTAAGGGAGTATAAAGATTGTTAGAGGAGACACCAAACAAGAAAACATTTCAAGGAGCAAAAACAGCAACTACAGAAAGGCTTCTCACTTACTAACTTCAGTAGGAATTACACAGCCACAGAAGTTAAAACAGCTTGGTATTGGTATATGATAGCTACTTAGACCACTGTAAAAGAATAGAGAACACAAATGAATCACGTGCAAGGAACTGATATTTGACAATGGGCCAAAACATTCAATGGGGGAAAATAATAGTCTTTTGTTTTTAAACCATTTTACTGGGGGCTCATACAACTCTTATTACAATACATACATACATCAATTGTGTAAAGCACATTTGTACATTCGTTGCCTTCATCATTCTCAAAACATTTGCTCTCCACTTAAGCCCTTGGCATCAGCTCCTCACTTTCCACCCTCCCTCCCCGCTCCCCACTGCCTCCTGAACACTTGATAAGTTAAAAATTATTATTATTTTGTCATATCTTACATTGTCCGACATCTCCCTTCACCCAATTTTCTGTTGTCCATCCCCCACGGAGGAGGCTATATATAGATCTGTGTAACCGGTTCCCCCATTCAACCCCACCTTCCCTCCACCCTCCAGGTATCGCCACTCTCACCACTGATCGTGAAGGGGTCATCTGTCCTGGATTCCCTGTTTTCCAGTTCCTATGTGTACCAATGTACATACTCTGGTCTAGCCAGATTTTTAAGTAGAATTGGGATCATGATAGTGGGGGGAAGAATCCTTTAAGAACTAGAGGAAAGTTGTATGTTTCATCATTGCTACCATGCACCCTGACTGGCTCGTCTCCTCCCCGCAACCTTTCAGTAAGGGGTGTCCAGTTGTCTATGGATGGGCTTTGGGTCTCCACTCTACACTCACCCTAACTTACAATGATATGGTTTTTTGTTCTTTGATGCCTGATACTTGATCTCTTCAGCACCTTGTGGTCACACAGGGTGGCGTGCTTCTTCCATGTGGGCTTTGTTGCTTCTGAGGTAGATGGCCGCTTCTTCAGCTTCAAGCCCTTAAGACCCCAGATACTATATCTTTTGATAGCCGGGCAACATCCGTTTTCTTCACCACATTTGCTTATACACACATTTGACTTCAGCAATCATATCGGGAAAGTGGGCACCCACTGATAAGATATTTTGTTCTTTGATATCTGATACCTGGTCTCTTTTACCATTGAGTTGAAATCCATGCTGAAGGCTGCAATCCTTCACTTTGGCCAGCAAGTGCTTCAATTCTCCCTTGTTTTCAGCAAGCAACGTTCTGTCATCTGTATAATACAGGTTGTTAATAATCCATCTTCCAATCCTGATGCCCTGTTATTCTTTACTTTTCTGATTATTCCAACTACTCTGATCATTTGCTTAGCATACATATTTACTTAGCACACATATTGAATAAGTATGTTGAGATGATAAATCCTGTCTCACATCTTTCCTGATTTTAAATATTGCAATATCCCCTGTTCCATGCACACAACTGCCTCTTGATCCATTTGTAAATTCCTTCCACAAGAACATAATGGACTGCTCTGTAATGCTCATTCTTCAAGGTTGTCCATAGTTTGTTATGTTATGGTCCACAGAGTTGAAAATCTTGGCATAGTCAATAAAACAAAAATAAATCTATTTCTTGCATTCTCTGCTTTCATCCCAAATCATCTAACATCAGCAATGATATCCCTTGTTCATTGTTCTCTTCTGAATCTGGTTTTAACATGTGAAAATTCACTGTCAATATACTGCTACAACTGTTGATCAATGACCTTCAGCAATATTTTACTTGGTAGTGATATGCTTCTATATTCTGACTATTCTAGTGGGTCATCAACCTAATTTGTAATGGGTGAAAATATGAATCTTTTCCAGTCAAGTAGTCAAGTCACTGTCTCCCAAATTTCCTGGCATAGGTGACTCCGTGTTTCCAGTGCTGCATCAAATTGTTGAAGAATTTCTATGGGTATTCCATCAATTCTTGGAGACTTGCTTTTAGCTAGTGCTTTCAGTGCAGATTGAATATCTTCCCTCAGCACATTTAGTTGTTGTTCATATGCTATCTCCTTAAATGGTGGAATGTCAACTAGTTTCTTTAGATACAATATCAATAATACAGTTGAGGAAATTAAGACCTAAAAAGGGAAAGATTTGTCAAAGATCTCAAAATTAAATAGTGGGCGATCGAGGACTGACATTTCCAAGCCAATACTTTTACATTGTACCACCCTCATACAAGCAGGAAATAAGAGGAAAATTTAATGAATTTATTGCTGAATTTTAAATTTCATCAACATAAGTTCCAGTAGTCTTCATAGAGAGTGACAATTATCTATTGTTACATGAATTTTGATTCACTGTGTCCACATAGAACAGAATATAACTTTTCAATAGGGTTTCCAGAGCTACAAATCTTTATGGAAGTCAATTGCTTCTTCTTTTTGCCATGGAACAAGTGGTGACTTCGAAGCTGGCCTTTTTCTTAGAAGCTCAATGCTTAATCAATGGCATTCACAAGATTCCTGATTATTGGACTTGAAAGATATATTTTTTCAGTTTGTAGGTAGCAACTCATTAATAGGTTTTGAAATCAAGTACGTGGGTCATAAGGAAATCTTTTAATAATACAGAATTGAAAGCATCAGAAAGTCTCACATTTAGTAAAACTAAGTGCTTCAGGAATTTTTGCTTCAAATATATACACCATACATTGTGTTCTAAGTTGTAAATTAAAATATCACTTGTGGTACTACTGATTAAAATACTCAAAAATTTGGACTACGTAACATCAAAAAAATCTGGTGATTTTTAGGTCTATGCAGAAAGGTGAAGGGATTATTAGGAAAGTCAAGTATGACATATTCTTCTGCACATGTCATCAGACTGAAAGCTTTGCCCTAGCATCTTTGATGGAACGGTCACCTGAATGTCTTTTTGAGATAGCTTAAAGTATTCAAATAATGCTCAGCCATCTTCCATCTCCCAGATCTACACCAGGGCCCCTTGCAAAAATCCAGCATGCTGTCACCCTAGCTTCACTTAAGAAATTTCAAGGAAATGGCTGACACAGTCAAGTTTCAGCACCTCACGAAAGGAAGGAAACATTGCACCTAGCAATGCGGCATGGCTTTCGGCTGATGGCAAAGTACAATAGGGGTGAGCCATTCAATCAGAGGGGAGCTGACTTTCCTTGGAGCACAAGAAACCCCTGAGGGAAAAAGGCCTGCTACAGTGACTTAGGAAAATACTTTCAATCTTTTCTCTAGTTTAATCATAAAATTTTTGTGAAAAATTAGAGATATGGAATATAATAAAAGTAAATACAACAAGAAGATATGAAATTGATGTTGATGTTGTTGTTTGGTGTCACTGGTTGGCTCTGACTCAGCGACTTTATCTAACTAAAATCCTCACAACTTTACAATAAGCAGCACCACACTAAATGGACAAAATAATGAAATGGTCAAGGATTTCATATTCCTTGGGTACACAATCAATGCCTATGGAGTCATCAGTAAGGGGTCAAATAAGGTATGGTATTGGGCAAATCTGCTGCCAACAACCTCTTGGATATATTAAAAATCAAAGATGTCACCCTGAAGACTAAGGTACACTTGAACAATCCATGGTATTGACAAAGACCTAATGCATATGGGAAAGCTGGCAATGAATCAGGAAGACTGGAGAATTGATGCATTTGAATTATAGTATTGGTGAATAATATTGAATATAATATGAAATGCTTTAAGATAGAACAAGTGTACCTTGGAAAAAAGTACAGGAATACTCCTTACACTTGAGAACGGTGCTACTTCATCTCATGTACTTTGGATGTGTTATTAGGAGGAACAAATCTTGTTTTGCACAGCCTTTGGGTAGGCTCATTAATCATTTCTAAATGTCAAATGGCCCTACCTGCACTACTTCCTATTGCTGTTTTCTGGCTTCTGTTCAAAGGTTTCAACGAACATTCACTATTTTTCTCAACCCAAGCTTACTCATTATCTTTCCTATTCCCACAATAACTGGAAGGTTATGGGTTGTTAATTTGATAATTTTACCAAGTGACATAAAAATAGGTGTATCCCAAAATATCTATTCCACGTGTCTCTACTTAAATGGTTTTTTTTGGAAATGTATCCTTTAGTAAGTCTTTCCATCATATTATTTTTTCTCAACTCTGAATGTCACCCAGTATTGCAAATTCCAACATGATCACCCATGGAAGACAGGTTTCAAGGGAACTTCCAGACCAAGGCTAGAATGAAAGGCATGCCTATTTACTTCCAAAAACCATCCAATGAAAACCCTATGGATCACACTGGAATGTTGTTCATTAAGGTGGTTGAAAGTTGAGCTCCACTATATTGGAAGGCACACATTGGCCAGAACAATAGATTGGAGCATACTGTGATTCTTGCTCTACTACTTTAACAAGCATGACATCCTTCTCCAGGAATTTATCTCTTGACAACTGATCTAGAGTACATGAAGCCAAGTCTTGCCATCCTTGTTTCTAATGAGCAGATATTCTGGCTGCACTTCTTCCAAGACAAAGCTGTTTGTTCTTTTGGCAGTCCACGGTAATTTCAGTGTTCTTCGCCAACACCATAACTCAACTACATTCACTCTCCTTTTACTTTCCTTATTCAATGTCTGACTTACACATGCATATGAAGAGATTGAAAATACCATGGTTTGGATCAGGTATCTCAGTCTTCAAAGTAACATCCCTACTTTTCATATTCTAAAGAGGTCTTGTGCAGCAGATTTACCCAATGCAATGCATAATTTGATCTCTGGACTGCTGTAAGAATGAGCATTTATTGTGAATCCAAGCTAGACAAAAACCTTTACAACTTTAATCCCTTTCTCTATTTATCATGGCGTTATATATTGGTCCTGTTGTGAGGATTTTGGTTTTCTTTAAATTGAGTTGTTATCCATACAGGAGGCCGCAATCCTTTATCTTCATCTCTGCTAATGCTTCAAGTCCTCCTCACTTTCAGCAAGCAAGGTTGTGTCGTCTGCATATTGCAAGTTGTTAATAAGCCTTCCTCCAATCTTGATACCCAGTTCTTATACTTCTTCATATAATTCAGCTTCTCTGATTACTTGTTAAACATACAGATTGAATAAATTGAATATGATGAGAGGATACAACCCTGAAGCACAACTTTCCTGAGTTTCAGCCATGCAGTATGTTCTTGTTCGGTTTTCATAGCTACCTCTTGATCCATATACAGGTTCAACATAGGATTCCCATTCTGCTTAAGACTATCCAGAGTTTATCATAGTTGACACAGTTGAATGCCTTGGCATAATCAATGAAACACAAGAAAAACATCTTTCTGATATTCTTTGCTTTTAAACAAGATGCACGTGATGTTAACAATGATATCCTTGTTCCATATCCAATTCTGAATCTGTCCTGAACCTCTGGCAGTTGACTGTCAATGTATTGAAACAACTCTTGTTGGATTATCTCCAGCAAAATTTTACTTGCATGTGATATTAATGATATTGTTCTATAAATTGCGCATTCTGAATTGGGCACAAATATGAATTTCTTCAAATCAGTTAGACAAATAGCTTTCTTCCAGATTTCCTGGCATAGATGAATGTGTGCTTCCAGTGTTTCATCAGTTTGATGAAATATTTCAGTTGGTATTCCATAATTTCCTGGAGTCTTGTTTTAGACTACTGCCTTCGGTCCAATTTGGACTTCTATCTTCAACATGTTTGTTCTTGCTCATGTGTTGCCTCTTGAAAGGACAATATTAACTATTGCTTTTTAGTTCTGTGACTGAATTCTTTCCATCTTTGTTTTTTTTTAATTTTGATTTCCACTTTATTTTTCTTTAATTTTTAATTTCTAACATCTTTTGATGTTTCTTGTGTAATTCGATATTTTGCCTATGGAATCTTTTGATATTACAACTCAAGGCTTGAATTTTGCCTAAATTAATTCAGCTTAAGATATTCTGGGACTATTTGTCCTTTACGGTTTTATAACTAAGTTTTTGTGAATTTCCTTATAATATTTTACTTTGTATTTTCAAGCTGCCCTTTGACATTTTCTGTTTAACTCTTTGAGGTTATTTCTTCCATTGGCCTCGGCTATTCTACAATTCAGAGCAAGTTTCAGAGTCTCTTCTGACATTGCTTTGATCTTTTCCTTCTTTCCTTTTTAAATGATCTTTTGCTTTCTTTGTATACGATTTCTTGATACCATCCCACAGTTCTTTGGGTCTTCTGTCATTAATGTTCAATGTTTCAAATCTGTTCTTGAGATGCTATCAAAATTCAGGTCTGATAAGACTCAAGATTATATTTTAGCGCTAGTGGATGGGTTTTAATTTTCTTTTCTTTTTTTCTCATTAAATTTTGTTTAATGTGTCTCAAAATCCTGTGACAAAATTTTTGGCAAGTTATTTTCCATTGAAAAAGTACAGATTTTCGATTCTGGGAAGTTGGTGGACCAGGGGACCCGCATACTCTGAGAGCTCTTTCAAACAAAGCGAGTTTGGTGTCCAGGTAGACGAGTGGTAGGTGTCTGGAGAGTGAAATATCCCCCTGGGATAGCACCCCACCCCCACCCCACACATGTGTCCTGAGCAGGGGCCTTGGCGATCCAGGACTCGATTTGTTGGGCATCTCCAGTCACTAAGCTGACGCCATCTCGGCCGCAACTAGCTATAGCCCCACTCCATCCCCAGACCTGGACCCCAAGCCCAGAGTCGCTCGGCTGCCCTGCCAAGACACGCGCCGCATTCACGGTACCCCCTACAGCAGCTGCCCACTCGCAGGATCCCACTAGGAGAGAAGCTACCCTTTCCCATGGTTCCCCTCTCCCCACGTGGCAGCGATCTGCCCTTGGGTCCGCGTCCCACCCTCGATTCATCCAAAGCCCAGGTAACTGACCTGCAGGCCATAGGGAACTGCCTGGCGAGCCCCACGGGGGACCACCCACCCTCACCACTGCCTGGGACCTTTCCACTGGCACTCCATTTGCCCGGCTGCCCACCCCCGTCAGCTTAGCGCCCCCTCCACTCCCGGCCCTGGAACCTGCGCTGAGCACTTACAGCTGGTGCGAGCCACGCCATACCCAGCCCACTTCTACCCCTGACACTGCATTTCTGCCAGAGCCACTTCAGGCTGCCCTGGGAGACCTGTAGCCATGGCTCAAGGTGCTAAGTCTGCCAGCTGAAGGCGCCCCTTTCAGCGTCGACAGCGCCAGGCGCAACAGTGTGTGCCCCTGCCTACTGGGAGCACGAGCGACAGGTTTCTACACTCCTGTGGGAGTGGCATTGCTCTCCTCGGTGCGCTGCAGGGATTGCAGCTTCCAGAGGCTCCTAGCTCTGAGCCTGGATGGAGGACAAGTGCCATTGCCCGCAGTTTCCTGCCAGAGACCCCACTGTCCCATCCGGCTCAGACCACGTCGCTGCAGATCCTGAGCCACTCACAGGGCAAGTGGATTAAACAATCAACATCCCCGCCTGCTATGGAGTCTGGGACACGGCTTTGCAGTCACCTCCAAAGCCGTCTGTGTGCTCCAGCAGGCTCTCACCAACGAGGGGCCCTGTGGGGTCCCCAGTGCCAGCTGCTAATCCTGCCCCAGCTCTTCCCAGCCAGCATAGGAGCTGTGCGTTGCAGCCTGTGCCTCTATCAGGACCCGTAGTGTCCCCAGTATTTTCCAGCTGGTGCAGGAGGCCCGCCCTTGGGGGGATGCTCCCACCTGTGTAGCTTCTGCCCAGAGGCTCAACTCTACAGGTCAGCGGGGACCTGGGAGGGCTTGCTGATCTGAAGAGCATTTCCCCCCACATAGCCCAGCACCAGAGCCCAGATCAGCACCACATCCTGTGACAGCGAGGGCTCCTCCACTTCCATAATCTATTAGGCATCACTAAAACTTAGAGGGAAAAAAAGAGGGAAAAATTATATATATACATATATACATCTTTCATCTCTCATTGATTTTCCTCTTTTTTCTTTCTTTTACTTTCAGTGTTGCCTTTTCTCTCTTCTTTCTTCCTCCTTTTTCATTACTGCTAGAACTTCTCTTCTACCCCTTGTCTATAGGTTTTCCTTATATCTCGTTTTTTCTTCTCCTTCCACTTCTATTATAACTTGTTTTCTCTCCTCTTTTATAGCTTCTCCTTCTTCATCTCTCTCCATTGTTTCTTTTGCTGTCCAAAATTTTGTTTAAAATTATTTTTAATTTTTAACTTTTTAAATGATTTTTTATTACTGAAGAAAAAAGGCCTGGTAAGGGTACCCTGACAAACCAGGTCAAAGCAGCCTGTGAACACTCACTGAGGCTCCAGCACCACTCCAGTTGCTGAAACATCTCACCATGTGGGTCACTAAGCCTTCGGGGTACACTGCCTACACAGCAGTCTGGCCCATCCTTATGGTAGGTCATAGGCAGTCGCCTGAAAGAATCCTTAACAGTAACACAACTAATCTTACCCTGGCATACCAGAAGCATGGGGCCTATGAACGGATCAAGGAAAAATCAAGAGACCATATCACTCCCGACAAAAAAAACAACAGAGATGAAAGATACTTGCAGAGTTAACATCTCTCATAGAAGAAACAGATACAGATCTTCCACAGAAAGAAATCTTCAGAAGTCTGTTCCCAGTAATACAGGAGCTGAAGGAAGCAACCCAGAATAAGGATGCAATTATAGAGGAGATAAAGTCCACAATAGAGGGGATGAAGTCCACAATAGAGGTGATGAAATCCACCCACCAAAGGGAACTGCAGGCGCTAACAGGGGAGGTAGCAGAATCCACACACAAGGTCACAGAATTTACAAATAGACTTGAGGAGGCAGAGAACCATATCAGTGATCTCAAGGACACTCAAACAGACCTAAGCAAGCAATAAAGATAGTAAGATAGGAAAATTAAAGAAACAGAAGATACCCTGAGATCAATGACAGATGCTATGAAGAGGAATAATATTCTAACAATCCATCTACCAGAGCACAACACAACACCCAAGTCGACAGCCAAGAGAGCAAAGGAATTTCTGGAAGGAAATTCCCCATCCTAACAAGGGAGAACCAGACACTAATACTAGAAGCAGAAAGGACGCCAGCTAGACAAAAATCCCAAGAAGAACACACCAAGACATATAATAGTAAAAATATCCAACTTAGAGGAAAAAGAGAAAAATTACCAGCAGCAAGAGAAAGGAAGATAGTCATATACAAAGGAGTGCAAGTAAGAATATGCTCAGACCTGTCAGCAGATACCATGAAGAGGAGAAGAAAAAGGAGCAACATCTTTCAAAAGCTGAAAGAAAAATAAACTTCCCCCAGAATACTATACCTGCCAACTTATCCACTAAGATAGATGGTGAGATAAGGGTCTTCCAGGACAAAGAAATACTCAAAGAATATGCTTCAAATCACCCGACCCTGTGGAAGATACTGGCTGACTCACTATGGCCAGAGGATCAACCTCCACCCAAAACAAATAGGAGACCACCATATAGCCCAAATCCAGCTAGAAGCCAACATGCCAGCAACAATTTCTAGGACAACAGGGTCTCAGATGGAAGAGATGGCAAATTAGAAACAATCCACTCAAACACAGCACAAAGATATGAAGTGAGATAGGTAAAGACCCAAAACACAAAACAGGGTATGACAACTATGAATCCACAGATAGTGATAATAACTCTGAAATCCAAAGGACTCAATTCGTACATGAAAAGAAAAAGGCTTGAGGACTGGCTCAGAAAATATAATCCATAATTTTGTTGCCTGCAAGAGACACACCTTAAGTGCACAGACAAGAATATCCTTAGAATAAAGGGTTGGCAGAAAGTTTACCAATCGAATGGTAACTCCAAAAAGGCAGGGGTGGCTATCTTAATCCCTGACAAAATGGACCTCAAGATCCAAAACTATAAAAAGAGACAAAGAGGGACACTACATAATGCTCAAAGGTTCAGTAAACCAGGAAGCACTTAGAATATTGAATATAGTTGCGGCGAATTTCAAACAAACTATTAAAGAGATAAAAAAATAAATCATGGAATCAACAATCATGGTAGGTGACTTTAACACTACACTATCAGAGAAAGACAGATCACTGGGAAAGAAGCTCAGCAAAGAGGCCAGAGAACTAAAGCATGTAATTAGGCAACAGGCCCTGATAGACCTCTATAGCGCTTTCCATATAAAACCAAAGGGTTTCACATTCTTTTCAAATCCACATGTATCTTTTTCAAGAATAGACCAAATGCTGGGATACAAGTCCAGCCTGGGTAAATTCAAACACATAGATATTGTCCAGATATCTTTCTCAGATCATTATGCCATAAAGCTGGAGATTAATAAGAGAATGTCCAAAAAAGCAAATGGAACCAATTAGAAAATGAACATCAATCTCATGAGACATGAATTGGTACAGGCCCAGAACAGAGAGGATATTAAGAAGTTTCTAGAAACTAACGAGACCGAGAATACAACATACCAAAACTTATGGGACACTGCAAAGACAGTTATCAGATGTAGCTTGATATCATTAAATGCATATATGAAAAAAGAAGAAAGGCATATGACAGATACATTAACACAAAACCTCCAACAACTAGAACAGAGTCAGCAGAAGTACCCCTCCAATAGAAAGAGGAAAGAAATAATTAAAAATCAGGGTGGAGATAAACCAGTGGGGAGAAAAGAGAATAATGCAGAAGCTTAATGCAGCTAAAAACTGGTTCTACGAAAGAATTAACAAAATTGATAGTCCTCTGGCAAAGCTTACCAAAGATAGAAAGGAGGAAACATCAATAATCAGGATGAGGGATGAATCAGGGGCAATAACAACAAACCCCAATGAGATTAAAAGGATAATCACAAAGCATTATGAAGGTCTGTATTCTAATGAATTCAGAAACCTGGAAGACATGGATAAATATTTGGAAAACCAATCTCACCCTAGATTATCTCAGACAGAGATCAAGAACCTCAACAAACCCATAGCGAAAGAAGAAACAGAGAGGGTCATCAAAAACCTACCAACAAAAAAGGTCCCAGGGCCAGATGGCTACACAGCAGAATTTTACCAAGCATTCAGGGAAGAGTTGATACCAATCTTCCACAAAGTATTCCATCACCTAGAAGATGATGGCAAACTCCCAAACTGATTATACAAAGCCAGCATTACTTTGATACTCAAAGAGGGCAAAGATCCCACAGGTATAGAGAATTACAGACCAATATCTCTAATGAACATCCATAGATGCAAAAATCCTTAACAAAATATTGGCAAATAGAATACAAAAGTATATAAAACATATCATCTACCATGGCCAGGTAACCTTCATCCCAGGGATGCAGGGATGGTTTAACGTCCAAAACTTCATCAATATTATAAATCACATCAAGAAGAAAAAGGATAAAAACTATATGATAATATCCATAGATGCAAAAAAAATCATTTGACAAAATCCAGTACCCATTCCTAATCAAGAAACTCATGAAGACAGACTCAGAAGGTAAGTTCCTCAAGGTTATACAAGCTATCTATGAAAGACCAACGGCCTACATTATAGTCAATGGAAAAAGACAAGAACAATCCCACTGAAAAAGGCTACAAGACAAGGATGCCCCCGTCCCCACTTGTATTCAATATCATTTTGGAGGTTCTGGCTCACAACATAAGACAGCGGAAGACATTAAAGGGATCCAACTGGGAGAGGAGGAGGTGAAACTATCGCTATTTGCAGATAACAGGATCCTGTACATTGAAGACCCCAAAAGCTCCACAGCTGGAGTACTTAAAGTGATAGAGGAGTATGGAAGAGTAATAGGATACAAGATCAATAAACAGAAGTCGGTAGGTTTTCTATACACATTAGACAGGGCCATGGAAGAGGGGATTAAGAAGGAAGTACCCTTCACAGTATCTAAGAAAAAACTGAAATACCTAGGAATATATTTAACAAGTGGGGTGGGCAGAAACAGAGTGGATGGCATGGGGGGAACAGGGCACTAACCCACCCAGGGGAGAGTATTGGTTGTGTCCCCACAGAACTGGAACATGCCTATGGGCCCTACCATGACACGCCAAACCAGGAGGGCAACGTAACTCACAGAGGAATACACAAAGAGACTGGACCATACACTGGCCCCAACCAGAATTAGCCCGACTCCCACCATCGAAGGGTGGTGGGGGAAAGGAACTGACCTACCATACCACACCCAGAAGGAAGCTGAAGCAAAGGAAGAAGGAAGAACGAAGCAGAGCACACCTGGGCCCGCAGCTCAGAGGACGATAGCCCAGTTCGAAGGGCCCAATGTACAGAGAGGACCATATAGCTGGCCCCACTGCGAGATACGATATCCTGCACTGACCCATGACCCTACACGGGACAGCACCTGAGACATAGTGGAGGATGTGCGACTGAGCTAAGCCCACCACACTGAGGCAAAACACTGGGGGCATGCAATGGAGTGGTGGGGGAAGCAGAGCAATGAGATCCTGAGGGACTATAAAGAATGGACTTGGGGCCAGGATGTCCACACCCCATCAGACTCATCCCGAAAACACTCCTAAAGATCAACAAACAGACTTTGAACTACTAACAGGTTTTTTTGTTGTTGTTGTTGCTGTTGTTGTTGTTTGCAGTCTTTTGTTTTTTTCTTGTTTTTCTATTCTTTTAAATTTTGTATGTCAGTGGCATTTTTGTTTGTTAGCGTGTCGGTGTTGCTGCTGCTGTGGACACCATATTCTTATGTGCCACTTTGGCGCTGTCAAAGCCATCTGCATTTTTATGTACATAATACTAAATCTGCAGGTCCACCTAGACAAGATAGGCTGGACAAACAATGTGCAAAAAAATAATGGGACCAATGGTCCTGGAGGGACATGAGATTGTGGGAGGTAGGGGAAGGGAGGAGGTGTTGGCCAACCCAGGGACAAGGGAACAATGAGTGGTTCAAAAAGAGTAGAGTGAGGGGATGAGAGTACTGGTAGGGAGTGACCAAGGGCAAGGTAACTGAGAGGAATTACTGAAACCAGAATGAAGGCCAAACATAGTAGTAGAACAGGAGGAAAGTGTAAGGAAATAGAGGGGTCTTGCCAGCTCCAGCCAGCCTTCTTGTCCACTACTTTGATGACACCCGCAGCAACTGTCTCATGTCAGTGAACAGCCAAACAACCCTGATGAGGATAGACAGAGAAGCTCTCCACACACACATGGATTTGCCTGGTCCCATGTCAACAATGTCTGGCATCACCAGACTTCAACAATTTGATACCATCTTCCAGCTTCTTACCAGATGGCAATCAATCTTATTTATGAGCTCAGCAAACTTGCCAGCAATGTGGACAATATGACAATCCAGCACAGGTGTGCAACCAGCACTGTTGTGGCCTGGACGGTGCAAGATGATCACCTGAGCAGTGAAGCCAGTTGCTTCCATTGATGGGTCATTTTTACTGTCACCAGTAACATTGCCATGTTGAACATCTTTGACAGAAATGTTCATGCATTGAAACCTATATTGTCCCCAGACGTCACTCAAATGTCATGGTGCATTTCAGCAGACTTCCCTTCAGTGGTAACATTAACTGGAGCACAGGTGATTACTGCCAGGTTTCAGAATACCAGTTTCCACTCTGCCCCCAAGGAGAGTGCCAATACTGCCAATATTGTAGACATCCTGGAAAAGCAGTCAGGGAGTTGTCTGTTAGGCAAGCTGGTGCCAGGAGGCAGTCCAGTGCTTCATGCAGGGTTGTTCCACTAGCATTGCCATCCTTAAGGCTAACCTTCCATCCCTTGGCATATATGCTATTTATCAGGGTCGTAGCTAATTTTCTTAATGTGGGTGCTGACTTACTTCCTATCTCTTCTGGCTGTAGGGTAGCTTAGGAGAATCCATTTTGTTAACACCAACAATTACTGTTTCACACCCTGTGGGTAAGGCAGAAGGGTATATTCACAAGTCTGCCCATTCTTGGAGATTTCAGCCTCAAATTCACCAGCACTAGCAGCAACAACGAGGGCAGCATAATCAGCCTATGTTGTTCATGTAATTATATTTTTCAAACTATCTCTGTGTCCAAGGGCTTCAATGGTGGTCATGTAGTACTTGCTCAACCTATATGTCCACAGGGAGATCTCAAGGGTGATGCCATGCTCACCTTTCGTTTTCAGCTTATCCAACACGCGAGCAGAATAGAAGGAGACCTCCCCCATGCCAGCAGCTTTCTTCAAGTGAACTGGGGGATGGTATCAAGAACATCATATATGAAGAAAGCAAAAGATCATTAAAGAAAAAAAACCAGGAAAGAATGTTTTGATGGTTCTTTTGTCAACTCCACCACATTCTTTCAGGATGACATTTCATTGCTTCTCTATCTGCTTGTAACTCTTGGAACATTATTCTCATATTAATTAGCATCAGTCAAAAGCTAAAGTTTAATGCCTCATCAGGACTTTTTTCTTCATTTCCTTAAATCCATCCTGATACTTTAAAATACTTTAAAAAATCTGGTCAATTTATTTTGATAATCATACCCAATGAATTAATTTCAATCATACCCAATGAACTAATTTCAATTGTCGACCATGTTCTATGTTCATAGATGTTCAGTAAATTATTTGAAACATGGCTCCTTTTGCTGTAACCTTGAGAAACTCAACTAAAACTAATTTCAAGGATGAAGAACTTAGTTATTGTATCCAAGAAGGGTTGGAAACCAAGTTCAAGAAAAGACAGAGAAGAAACTGGACCAAGAATTCAAATGCTGCTTATCAGGACTATTTTTTCACTGAACAGTAGTTTCTGTGTCTTTTCTGAGTCAACTCGAGCTCCGTGACACTAAATGGCTTCCTAGGTTTATGTTTCCCATTTTAGCCATAAGAGCTAGAAAGTTCTCTTGCATTTAAAAATCAACATTTCTATGGAAGGGCTGATAAGAGCATTATAGAACTTCCTTGCAAGACGGTGAACTACCTCACAAGAAGCAAACACAAGAAACTCCATTTCAGAGAAGAAATAAAGCGTGACATTGGGGCCCAGCTAAAAAGGGAGGCCTGGAAACTCATTATGCCACGAGCGACGTGATCAATAATTACTTAACGCTCTTCGACATTTTCAAATGCTCAGTTTCTTCACTGCAAACACACATCAGTCAATCTAATAACCTTAAAATTGACTTAAACGACTAAGTATAAGAATATCAGAGCAAGTATAAGAGTATAAGGGCCGCACACTACACACATCATTGTTCAAGCATCATAGTCTCAACAAGCATTGCCTTCTTCAGTGTGTTCACCCTGGGAGTACAGTTGGAGAGAGCAGGAGTTGATATCTCCTTGGTTCCTAGCTCTCTGAATTCTCAGTCTCTCTACCCAGGTTTAAATAGGCAGTTTAGCTGGCTCCTTGATGTTCTTCTGAGCTTATCTGTGTCCTCCAGACTTTCTGGGGTGGCTCTTCAGGCCATCTGTTGATTCTTGGCAGTTTCCAAGCCTCCATTTTCAGCTGGGCCCCAATGTCACTCTCTATTTCTTCTCTGAAATGGATTTTTTTGTGCTTACTTCTTGTAAGGTAGTTCACCATCTTTCAAGGAAGTTCTATAATACTCTTATCAAGGGCATAATTAGTCAAGCCTAAGGTCAGTTTCTAACACCTTGACCATTCTATTGGGACCTCAATGGTAAGGCCATGTAAAAAGACAGGAAGATACATTTGGTAATCATGCAGTTGAAGTAGGGGTAGGAGCAGTTCTTAGAGGCAGGAGAGATACACTGCATAGGATAGTAGTTGTCAGTTTTTAAAATTATAAGCACTATAACAAAATTTCTGATGCCCAACAATTTCTGATTTGTTTAAAAAATGAATGTGCATACATTCAAACTAATCACTGACACCAATGAAAGTGATGTTTAAACCATTGTTTTCAGTAGTGTTGCTACATTCCACTTCTATAACTTCAAATAAAAGTGGGTGTCTGGAAAATGCATATGGAGTATTACCTTAATTATATAATGTATTTTAGAACAAAATGGAAGGATGTATTAAACAATTCACATATGTTGTCAGTTATGTTCTTTTTGCTTCTCTAAGCAGAGTTCTACTTTACAATTTGATGAAAATTAATGTTGCTGTTAGGTGATGTTGACACTGTTCTGACTCAGTAACTCTATGCCAAACAGAACAAAAATACTTCCTGATCCTGTACCATCCTCATAATTGTTATATTCGAGTCCTTTGCTGCAGTCCATTTGTCAGGCCATCTCACTGATGGTTTCTTTCTTTTTGCTGATCCACTATTTTACCAAGCATGTTTTCTTTTCCCAAGAAGTTGTCTTTCCACTACACCAGCAGTTCTCAACCTGTGGGTCAGGACCCCTTTGGGGGTCGAACGACCCTTTCACAGGGGTTGCCCGATTCATAATAGTAACGAAATTACAGTTATGAAGTAGCAACGAAAATAATTTTATGGTTGGGTGTCACCACAACATGAGGAACTGAATTAAAGGACCATATCACTAGGAAGGTTGAGAGCCACTGCCCTAAATATTTCTAGAATGCATTAATTTAACAAAACTAAGCAAATACTAATAAATAAAACATCTTATATTTATCATTATCATTCCAATAAGCTTATTTTAAAAGAACAAATCCTCACTTACAGATGCATCTTCATATATTGTTTGATAACAACAGTTACTCAAAATAATAGTCATTCATTATTTCATATTAAAAGGTCATCCTATTGGGGGCTCTTCCAAGTCTTATAACAATCCATACATCAGTTGTATCAAGCATATTGGTACATATGTTGCCAGCGTTCTTTTCTAGACATTTACTTTCTATTGAGCCCTTGGTATCAGCTCCTCTCCACCCCAGGGAGCCCTTGATAAATTGTAAATTATTATTATTTTCATATCTTACACTGACCTTTGTCTCCCTTCCCCCATGTCACTGTTCATCCCGCTGGATGGGGTATGTGTATGGTTATGTATCAATCCCTGTGATCAGTTCCCCCTTTCTCTCTTCTTCTCCTCACCTTCCCCTTCCCCCTCTGGTATCACTACTCCCATTCCTGTTTCTGGATTCCATGTGTCCTGAGTTCTTATCTCTTATCTGTACCTATGCACATGATCTGGTCTAGCCCATAGTGAAAGGCAGTGCTGGGGTCATGATAGTGGGGGGTAAGGAAACGTCAAGGAACCAGAGGCATATTGTGTTTCATCCATGCTTTGCTGCACCCTGGTTAACTCATCCCTTCCCTGTGACCCCTCTGTGAGAAGACCCATTGTCTGCAGATGGGTTTGGGTCACTGCTCCTACCACCTTCATTCTCAAAAGTATGATTTTTGTTTGTTGTTATGGGTCTTATTATATAGTCATTCATTTTTTAAATGTGCTGCAGAGCAATATGCATTACTAATCATGACACCTGAGAAAAACACAGAATGGACAACTTAAAATACCAATGTTAAATGATGGAATCTGTTAAAAAAAAGTAGCTGAAATAAGTAAATATATTTTCTCTTTTTTCCCCACAAATCCTAAATTAAATTTCACAATTGTGGAATATTCATCCCTTGTATCTTATTATTTATTTTCAATTTTCTCTAAAGAATAGTATGTTTGGAATTACATAAAAATAAGTAAAAATTATTCCCACTAATGTTCCAGTTCATATATATATGGTTTGATGTCAAACAAAATGTGGTTAAATATGTGTCTAGTAAGTGGCTAGATGAAGACAAGTCCGCTCAGTAATGCACTTCTCTTAGTCTCCTTAGAGTGCCTTAAAAATGATCCAACCCCAGTAGTAACCTTCAAAGGGATCCACTGGCCCATTAAATTCAAGGAATAGAGGTTAACCCAGAAGATCATGGCCACTGTTTTCAGAAATTACAGAAGTCACCTTGGTAAATTTCACGAATGATACAGAATGATTCTGGAAGCTTATTAGGGCAAGTTTTAAGAAAATTTAAAACTGCATTAGTGAGAAAAATGCCAGAAAATTTGCACTGAGAAAGTTTGTTCAATCATGCCAATATACCTGTTCATCCTTCAATGGTAGTCCTGCTATTTTACAAGTCTTTTGTTGGGAAACATTACCCCAACCACTCCACAGCCCTGAACTTGCCCATTCAGATTCCTGTTTGTTCTCCAAATTGAAAAAAAATTGAAAAAGGAACATGATGCCTCAAACTTCCATTCTGATGTGGCATATATTAAAGAGCCTATGATTCTTTGAGGATGAGTTACCAAGAATAAAATATTGGATTTAGTAGTATATAGACTTAGATGGAGGATATGCTGAGAAATAACTTTACATTTTTTATTAATAAAGGTTATATGATTTTGAAGCAGTAATTCTACTTAACCTGGTATTTTTAGGTTGCTTATATTTACCTGTTTTAATAAATACATTCTTATAATAAAAACCACACTCCTGGCATAACAGCTACTAAAAATGGGGTGAAAAAAATAAAGAGACTGGCTTTTAATTTTGCACGATGTTTTATACTATGATCCATTTTTTGACACATGTTTTCTAATTTGTCTGAAAGTGATTCTATTTAGGAGTAAATAGCACATCATACAAGAATATTTATTTTATAAAATTAGATTCTTACAGATGAATCATTAAGTAAAATAGAAGTTACAATGCTTCCTGCAAAAACCGTTCTGCAATGGATTCAATGCTGACTCATAGTGAGCCCACAGGGAAGGATAGAATTTCCTTTGTGAGTTGTTGAGACTGTAACTCTGTATGAGAGTAGAAAACTCTGTCTTCCAGAGGAGCAGTTGGTGGTTTTGAACTGCTAACTTTATGGATCACAGGCCAATGCATAACCACTACACCACCAGGGCTTAAATAATACGACCTAGTATGTTACAATTAAACCCAATCCATGGAACAATGAAGATAAAAGAAGATATAGATAGAAAGTCTATAGATGCCCACGGACAGACACTCTGTGATGAACAATTTCTCATTTACGTGTCACAAGAGCTTGCAGTATGTTATTGCAGTGAGAAAACAAACATTTTCCCAATTCACGAAGATAGCAAATGACAGAGATAGGACTGAAACAGAACCCACTGTCAACTAATAGAATTTTTATATAGGGTTTTCAAGATTGTAAATCTTTGTAAGAGCAAATTGTCTTATCTTTCTCCTGCAGAGAGGCTGGTGAATTTTGAACTGATGACTTTGCAGATCAGTGTTTAATCCACTGAGGCGCCAGTACTTCGTGTGATTCAAACTTACATATTTCTTATTCAATGTTCATAGACTACACTATATTAGATATTCAAATGTATACACCAATGACCAGCTATGAACAACACTCCATACATGCAATACAAATAATAGCACTTTATATTCATAATTTTGATTTACTATTTCCAAGGGCTAATGAATCTATAACTCATAAGGGTTTTCATTTACCTAGATAAGATAAAGTCTTCATATTACTTGAAGGAAAATCAGTTGGAATGATTTTCCTTCCATTAACCATGTTTTCCACAAAATTGTCACCTACTCAGTACTGTCATCACCATTTACCAAGTTGTCCAGCCAGAAAGGTAAGGGTAACTTTCATTATTCTAATTTCCTTATATGTATTAATTCCTCAAAAGTTGTATTGCTTTCACCTCCAAAGTATCTCTTAAATCTGTTAATTTATTTCTATTCTGACTGCCACAGCATCCATGCAAGGCATTAAGCACCAACACTTTACAAAACTATTGCAAATGTAGGAGACCTATAATGCCATTGTCAGCCAGAGTGCAGCATGGGTAGAGCTTGCTTGTTGCTGAATAGGCTTCAGGGGAGCTTTCAGAATAATTAAGCAATATGGGCTAGATCAAAAGATTTGGCAATCAATTTCCAAGGGTTGAGCAGTGAAAACCTTACAAATCTTATTTGTAACCAATCAGGGAGATGGTACAAGAATGGGCAGATTGTGTTCCATTTTAATAACATCTCCATGAATTTTTCAGTCTTGGTATGCTTTGTTTAATGGAAATATGCTTGATTAGGGAAGGTCTCTGTTATATATATAGGGATTATGTTTTCAAAACTGAACTTGCATTTATATTGAGGATGGGTTCTGTCTCTTTTTTACTTGCTTTTTACAATCAAATGGCTATTTACATCCTAATGGATCACAGATCCATTGAACAGCTATTCAGCTTTTTCTTGTTGCAGGTACAGTCTTCCACAAAATAAGGAATGGACAATTATTTGTATATAAACCTGAGTAATAGAACACAAGCTTGTTGAGATATTAAGTCACTTAGAAGAACTCTTTTATATTATTTTATAGCTTTTCAAAAAGAGTTTTTGTACAAGTTAAAGCAGTGGTATTGACCAGTTTTCATGACTCTTGTGTATAGAAGATATAGCTGTTCTGTTCTGTCCTGGCGCATGCTTATTATATTTAGTGATGTTTTTGGCTCCACTCCACAATGATTTGTCCCCAATGATCTTTTTAGGCACATTTTTATTGTTATTGTTACAGTTTCCCTTTACATCGTATTGCCTTGATAATTATAATTTGAATCAGATCTGAAAGAGGTCCAGAATAAAATACATTTTGATATTAAAAAAATATATTTAACACAAAATCTACCAATTCATTATTTTTCATGCATACACTTTAGTGACATCAATTACATTATTCATTCTGTACACTACTTTTAAGTAAGGACAATTAATAGCACAAAAGATGAATTACTGATGACAACAAAACAAATATTTATGATGACAAAACTGCCACTTTGATGTGACGTAATTCGAAGAGCTCAGGATTCTTTGGGAATGGGTTAAAATGATGGGAATGAAACTTGGTAGTGTATAGATCTATGTGGTAGTTACATAATCTGGTGTCAACTTGAGGATATTCAGAGTGAAGGGGTAGAGTCTAGCCTGCCAATCATGTTACAGTTTGATGATGTCTCTTTATGGACATTGCCTTCTCTTAAGGATTCTGGGAACATCATTTCTTTCTCCCTGCAGGCAGGCCATACTCACTCTGCTTTACTTTTCTGTTGAGGAGCTACACCCAGAGAGTTGGAGGAGCCATGTGGATACCTATGCCAGTGCTGAGATGCTTCTACCACCACTAGATCCCCAAGCCTTTTTACTCACTGGCCAGTGATCTTTCTGCATTTGGCATCGCTGTGTGCTGCGTGAGTCTAAAGAGGAATTTATGGTTTGGTATTGGACATATAAGCTAATATCAGACTTAATGGACTTCATCTGGCCTGAACTGGGATGTTTTCTCAACATACAATTACATTTTGATATAAAGCTCTTTATTATATACATATGTGTCATTGGATGTGTTTCCCTAGACAGTTGAGCCTAACACAATTTAGATCAGTGGTTCTCAACGTTCCTAATGCCATGACCCTTTAATACCTCATGTTGTGGTGATACCCAACCATAAAATTATTTTCATTGCTACTTCATAACTGCAATTTTGCTACTGTTATGAATCATAATGCAAATATCTGATATGCGGGTTGTATTTTCATTGTTGTAAATTGAACATAATTAAAACATAGAGATTAATAACAAAATAATATGTAATGATATATTGTGAAATATTTAGGTATTTTCCGATGGTCTTCGGTAAGCACTGTGAAAGGGTCATTTGACCCCTGAAGGGGTTGCAATCCACAGGTTGAGAACCACTGATCTAGATGGAGAATATGCTGAGAAACAATAGCTTCACATTTTGAAATTTTTACGTAATAAATATTCCTGGAATATTTTAGCAACACTTTTTATTTAACCTGAAGCATGGGAAACTTTTTAAAGGTCTCTTCCCTAAGACTGAATATCCTAAGCATATGTCTCTGGTTAACTCCAAATAGGAGGGTCCTTCAAAACATTCTTGGAAAAGTTCCATTATCACGTAATTACATTTCCAAGAATTTTCTGAAACACCCTTTGTACTTTTCAAATATCATATGACTCATCTAGTCCTCATTGTACTCTTTATGTCAATATTTCTCTGTCTGTTAATTTTCAATAAATCTTGTTTATAATGATATTACTTACCTACAAACATTGAATAAAAACAAATCTATATCATCTAATTGATCTATGAATATTCAATAAAATTCCACTCTATATGATTATCAATTACCAAAATGTATAATATAATTATTTGTACATTATTTATAAATGTAATAATAGCTCACTCTAAATGCTTAGAATGTTATAAAACATATCATTCATATATGTATGTACCTTTTACACAGAATATTGATTAGGCCTACAATAAAATATTTTCAGGGATGCAAATATTTTAAATAGTTTCATTAGGAAAAAAGTCTTTCTAGTAGTTAAATAGAAATATCGTTTCAAAGAGAAATTCCTTGCTCATAAAAGCATCTATTTTAAAACATTATGCATTTGTAAAGTATAGAATTGAGATATAAAATTCATGCTACATTTAGGGTTTCACTAAATGAATTTTAAGTGTTAAAATATCAATAATTGGGACTTAACGAAACTGGTTAACTTATTAAAGGCCCAAGGGCCGAAAAAAATATCAATAATTGTGATAAATCTTGAACTCACGGTTACTGCAAAGAATGCACCCTTGATTCAAAGTGTATACTATTAAAAATGTACTTTCTTTGGTAGGTTATCTACATTCCTTAAAATGTCTTATTTCCTACTATTTAGGAAAAACATGATTGAAATATAGTTCTTGGTTAGAAGTTTTGTGCTGTGGACAAGTAACAAGCATATTGTAAGTATAACATAGTTAAAGAGATTCATCCCATTTTTCCATATGCAGCTTTAATGATAACATTTCTGTGTTTCCAAACAATTAACAAGTGAAAACAATCAAATTTTTTCCAGTGCCTGGAAAGGATGAAGATGCCATAATAAACCAACCCAGAATACAAAGTCATGTCATTTTTCCCAAAATGAGAACTGGATAGAATTCAAGCCATATTAATCTTTCCTGTTACTTCATTATCATGTTTTTTTCTGGTTAAAAAAACAACTAAAATCATCGTATTATTTCAAATCAGAATGATTACCTAGCTCAACTCTCTCAGCATGAAGATAGTAAAGGCAATAAGAGAAGAAAAAGGAAAAAGACAAAGTTTCCTCAACTCATACTAATTAGCACATTAGTCAGCTCTCTAGTATGTCTCTGGCATGAGCCTACTTTGGTTGTCTGGAAAATAAAAGGCCCTCTAAAGACTGATTTAACGTCTAATGCCCAGAACCTATTAGTTGTACCTTATATAGAAAAATATGTGATTGGGTATCTGGATCTTGAGCTGAGAAGCTTATCCTGCATATTTGCGGCCCCTAGGTGAAACCACCATGCATCCTTACAAGAAGAAACAGAGGGAATGTTGATGTAGTATGAGCCCTTCAGCTGAGACTGGAGTAATGCGGCCATAAATCCAGGAACCCAAAAGAATACTAAGAAGTCACTAGAAGGTATAAGAAGCAAAACAACTAGTTTTCACCAAGACCCTACAATGGACCCAAATTAAAGTCCAAAGCTATTGCCATCTAATTGAATTAGACCAATAGCAACCTGATTTAGGATTTCTAAGACTGCAGATATTTACTGCAACACTGCCTCACCATTCACCCAAGGTGGATTTGAGAAGCCCCATGCTTATCCCATATTACCACCAAGGTTCTCAGCTGAAAACTTGATTTCAAACATGAGGTCACCAAAACTGTAAGAGAATAAATTTCTAAGGCACCAAATTTGAGATAGTTTGTCTTGACTTCCCTAAGAAACTAATATAGTTAGATAAGTATGAAAAAGAATTCAAAGCTTTGGTCCTGGGATAAATGAGGTTAGTGGAGACAGAACTTGGTAAGCTAAAATACCTGTTTCTACAAAAAAAAAAATCCAAAATCAAACAGGCATAAGATGTGTACCATATATACTCAAATATAAGCCGACCCAAATATCAGTTGAGGTACCTAATTTTACCATAAAACCTGCATTTAAAATGTGCTGAAAAACTCGGCTGATACCCTGGTATATACGGTCCTTGTTCTGCGTCACATTTTGTGGCTAAGCAAAAGAGCATTTAAAGCCATTGTTAATTGTAGGCTGAGAAATACAGTATAGCAGCACTGCTGAATGCCAGGTTTGTTACCTACAGACATATCAGTGTTGATATGCAGTATTTAACGTACAATATATGGCCTGCAATGCAATTGTATTTCATATGCAATTAGTAACTCACCAGTAAAACAAATTAGGTGCTTGATAAACATGTGCAATTATATTTTTCAAGCAGTTGTATTCATGCTCAAAGGAAGGGACAGTTTTATGAATGTGTAATCAAGGATGGAAAATTGGAAAGACAACAGAATTTTGCAGAATTACTTTGGCAGTGGTAACAAATTCTCACATTGCCAAGGACCCTACCTCCATGTGGTGCATGCACTGCCCTGATAAATGCTGCTCTTGGCAAAGCATCACAAGAAACGAGTCTGGAGATCCTTCTTCTTATGCTGTCATCCTTTATTACTCCTCTGAGGATTAGTGGCCATAAATAAAGAGCTGCACCAATGCAGATAACTCTTATTTCCTACATCACTTATTTAAAATATCAGAAGGGAAATGTTTCCCAAAATGTGCCATTTCTGTTACAAATTAGCACACAGTTGTGGCGCATAGCTTGTGGACAATGCCAGACTCATGCTGGTTTTCAGAATGGACAGGTACTACGGGACTAGTCATGGGACAAAAATCCTGTGCTTTAGTTCCTGCAGAGTCATCGATTCTTCTTGGAAAAATTATTGAATCAGGAGGAGTTTGGCTTCACATGTATCCTAGGTTTTGACTGTGTGGCAGGCACTGTGCTAGGTACTATGCATACAGCAGTGAATACAAGTGGTCCTCATGTCCACCATTGGTCTGTATCTTTGTCTTACTCTGGTGGTAGCTTGCTGTTGTGATGTTGGAAGTGAAGCCTCTGGTATTTGAAACATTAGTTGGCTTACCCCAGGTGAACAGGTTTCAGCAGAGCTTCCATACTAAGAAAAGACTAGGAAGTGGGAATAATCCACTGCTGAAAGATCAACCACGTAAAATCTTATGAACAGAAGCAGAAAATTGTCAGACATGTCAGAAGATGAGCCCCTGAAGATGGAAGGCACTGGATTTAGAACTGAGGAAAAGCTACCTATTCGAAGTAGAGTCAACTTGATTGATATGAGTCAAGTAAAACTTTCAGGATCTTCATTTTATTGATAGAGCATGGCTCAAAATAAGAAGAAGGAGCTGAAAATGTGCACTGATAATTGGAACATGAACAGTATGAAGTAAGAATCTACAATAACTGAATACCATACAGGAGGAAAGACAAGGTAATGAAAAAGACAAAAGAAAGAATAGACCAAAGTGCATGTCACAAGAGACTCTTGAATGTAGAGTACCTAAAGGATACAGAAACTATGAAGTAAAAAAGCCGAATACTCCAAAAGACGATTTGAAAAGAGCATGTGTTATCATGATATGTGAAAACACCGGTGGTTAGAAAGCAAAAATGGAAGAACATGCTCAGCACATCTCAAGATGTAAGAATTCAAGACAAAATTCAAGCCTGGGGTTGCAATACTGAATGCTGTCTGTCCTACAGATGGATACAGGAGCTAAAGGGAGGGAATACGAAACAATAGACTAGAGTAGAGGGGGTGAGAAAAGAGAAATCAAAGGAGAAGTAAGGTAAGTTAACAGGGAAGGTGTAGATAAGCCATTTAAACTGGGATATAAAATTGACAGGTGGAAATGCAATTCAACTAATTCATAAAAATATAAAAGATCAAACTGGCAAGGAACACACAGTCACTGAATCAAAAAACAATGTGTTAACATTCAACCATATCATGAGGTGCTATATGAAAAAATATCAATGTTATTAAAGGAAGCGGTTAAAACTTGAAGAAATTAGAGAAAAATTAGGTTCCTGGACTGCTGGAATATGAGTTTAAATGTTTCATAAAGCTAACAGAGCACTGGTAGTAATCACTCATCAATGCCCAGAAATTTGGAAAATCTTCTATTTGTGCTCATTTCAAAAAAGGTGATCTGATTGAATGCAGAACCTGTTAAACACTTATTAACACAACGCACAGGTAAAATGTCACTAAAGCTCATTCAATAAATGTTGCAGCATTGTCAGGCAGCTACCAGAATATTAAGCTAGATCCAGAAAAGGATTTAGCAAGAGGGATGTTGATGGTATCAAATGGAATTTGCCTGGAAGTAGAGAAAACCAGAAAAACTTTCCCTTGTGTTTCAATGACTATGCAGACATTTGACTGCGTGGATTACAAAGTATAGATAGCAGTGAGAAGCACGAGGAGTCCAGACCCTTTTATTATGCTCACGTGGGACCCATACAAAAACCAAGAGGCAGTTGTGAGAACGGAACAAGGAACTATGTGGCTTAAATTTAAGAAAAGTGTATATCAGGGTAGTGTTCTTTCACCATACTTAGTCAATCTGTAAGGATCTGGGCTGTGGTGATTTGGACTTCTAGCCACCAAATATGTGAGAACATAAACTTCTCTTCTTGAACGTCCCCCGCTTTGTGGGTTTGGGTTATGGCAGCCTTAAAAAATGAAGACAAAGAATCAACAATTAACTCCTGTCTGAGGAGAGTACTGTCTTGAACAGACATGAGGTGCTGAGGTGTATAGATCTTGAAGAAGAGAGGACCTTGTATATCAAGGAAGATCTATAGATTAGAGCCTGAAACCATAGGGAAAGTGACAAAGAGACTATTAAGAGCTGATCAAAGGGAAAAGAACAGGGAAAGACTTGGTGATCACTGACGGTTAAAGAAAGAGGGGGGGGGGACCTTATAAAAGAGTCAGAGAACGAGTATTCACAGGAGGCTACCAAGGAAGCAATAGCACGTTGTCAGTGTTATTTCAAGTCAACTCTAGGACAGAGTATATTTGCCCCTGTGAGGTTTTGAGATTGGACATCTTAAAGGGAGCAGTAGACCTCATCTTTCTCCTAAGGAATGGCTGGTGATTTTTAACTGCTGACATTGAAGTTAGCAATCCAATGCATAATTTCTGCCTTTTTAAGGATCCTTGTTGGCATAGTGGTTTATTCATGGAGCAAGGCCTGTGGTTCAAACCCACAAACCACTCTGAGGGAGAAAGATGAGGTGTATTGCTCCAAAATGATTGCTCCTGTAAAAATTTACAGTCTCAGAAAAGCACAAGGACAATACTGAGAATAAACTCCATGGCAAAGGATTTTGGTAAGGAAGAAAAGGAGACCCTGTGTGATGCGAATGGTAAATAAACACAGTGGGGCACTAACAAAATGGTTAGCAAGTTTCAGGGCATCCAAAGGCACCTTGGAAGAAAGGCCTAGAGATCTACTTGTAAAATATCAGCTTTCGAAAACCCTATAGCACATGGTTATACTCTAACCCATATGTGGTGTCTATGAATCAGAATAGAATAAACCACCACAGGCATCGGCAGTGCTAAGGAACACATGGCATCCCAGAAGCAAAGGATTTGGTCTCACAGCGTTAAGGACCCTACCTGTATCAACCCATACTCAAATTTATATGTCCAACTCACCACTCTCTCCTAAACACCATATTGAGATATCAGACGACCTGTTTGACATCTACCTCTACTTTGATGTATAATTGTCATTTCAAATTTAAACATTGAGTTGGTATAATTCACATACCCATACATTGCCTAGTCCTCACATTTCAAGTACCATACATACTCAAGTATAAGCCAACCCAAATATTTGTTGAGGCACCTAATTTTGCCACAGAAACTGCAAAAAAAAAATGTGCTGGAAAACGGCTTATACATGAGTATATATGGTTTAGTTGTTTATTTGTTTGTTTGTTGCACATGGCCATGAAAAGGCCCAGAAAGCTGTCGATCTCCTTAGGAAAACTTTCCAAAATTAAAAGTAGTGGCTTAAAGGGGAAATTCATTTTGAACTATACTAACATAGAAAATAAAACATGGTGATAGGACAATTTCACTCAAGAGGAATACAAATCAAGCTGTCTCCTTAAATCTTTCTACCATAACATTAATTCCATTATAAAATGAAGGAATACTAATAGATTTGTTATTGGAGAGATGCTTTAGTTACAAACACTATACTTGGTTAAATATCTTAGGAACAACAACATGGGATTTGAAAAAATATTAATAGAAATATTAATTGTAGAAACAAAGATTATAGGATTGAAGAAAGAGAAAATACAATGTATTCTAAACATTTTTATTTCCAATAAGGATTCACACTGTATTATTTAATTTTGCCTTCAATTTTTAAGAATTACAAATTAAAGCCTAATTTAAAAAAACAATGCTTATCACTAAGAAGATACCAAATATGATCCCCTATTAAACTAGGAAACATCTAGAAAGTTTTTGCATTGAAAACAAGGAGGTCAAGAAAATGCAAAAACCTATGCATTTAAAGTAAAAAGCATATAGAGCAAAGGGTCAATCAAGCATACCAGCTATGAAAGTACATATGAATCAATTAAACTAGCCGGTTGCTAACTGGCATCCAGTAGGCCCGTGGTTCGTGGTGACTGCACTGGCGACAGCAGAGAAATCCTGCATAGGATTTTCTAGGCTGCACTCTTTATAGAAGAAGCTCAGCAGACATTCCTTCTACAGAGCTGTTGGGTGCATTTGAGCTGCTAACCCAAGTTCAAAGTATTTGTGCCACCAAGGCTCCTTAAAATACCTTATGGAGAGTCAAAAATATATTAGATTGAGGTAACAATACACAATTTATGATAAAAAATTAAAAGCAAATAAAAATTATGTGAAAGAGTAGACAAATCAAACAAAAGGAAGCAAAGGCTACAAAATACTAAGGATAATACAATTCAACACAGAGCACTAAAAGGGATAAAATGTTCATTTTAAATAGTTAAAGCATAAAACTCCCGGTAAAGACAAAACTTTAATGAATCGAAGTACATTAACATCCAGCAAAATGCTAGTAACGGGTTTATTAAGCTGTTTTAACTGTGAGATACAAATAATGAACTTTTATTATTTTCCTCAGTCAATACCTGTAGTCATGCTCTGTTAAGCCTGTCTCCGCTACCTGTTAATGACACTTCTGGTGGATTGTACAGTTGCTCATTTTCAGTGGTTATTCAACAGCAGGTATGAGTCTAATTCAAATGGCGAAAAGCAATTCCTTCTCTTCACATCTGCTTCACCTTTATACCAAGGTAACCGGAGAGCGGAGGAGGCGTGGTACCATCCTCTGTCATGTTTCCTTCCCCTTTTTGCTCCAGCTTCTCCAGAATGGAAATCTGAAAAGTGGAAACTGAGGAAGGAGCAGAGGTGCTCTCTCAAAATTGGCTGCCTGAATGATCTTCTCTGTTTTCTCAGTGCTTCCTTCGTAAACATTATCCGACCATGAACAGCCTTCCTTAGTAACTAGTCAAGTGCTAAGCTGTTTTTCGTGAGAGCTCCCCAACTATGCGATTGCGAACAGTGGGAATTTGCTTCTTTTGCCCTCAAATCCAGATATATTCTCCAACAATTATATTTCATAAACTTTGCTGCTCCAAGAGAAAACCCAAATCGACCATTAAGTTAATTCCAACGCAGCGCATCCCACAGGACCGAGGAGAAATGCTTCTGAGTCACGGGGGTGACTCTCATCCTCACTGCCATCAAGGCAATGACAACCCCCAGTGACTCGCGAAGAGACTAGAGCTTCTCCTATGGGTTTCGGAATCTTTTCATCATCAGGGGAATAAAAAACTTCATCCTTCTATTGTGTGGAGTGGCTGGTGGTTTGCAATTGCTGACCTTTCAGTTCGCAGTTCAATGCACAACACACTGCTCCACCAAGGCTCCTTTCCAAGAGTAGGCAATCTCATGTTTCTCCTGATTGGGGCTCTATCATTTGGTGAGTATGATGCTAAATGATTACTCAGCACCAGGTAATGTCTTCAATGTCCAATTAATTCAGGGAAATCCATTTCGTTAGCACCCAAACACGGGAAATTCCAGACGTTCCACTGCTGCTTCCTCTGATCTGTCCTTGACAGCTTCTTATTGCTTTTTTTGGTCATAATAGCATAATTGTAGATTTACTCGATAAGCAAATATCACGCTGGAAATGCAATATCAATGTACTTTGCTTGGAGGTACACCAATCTCTGTGAATAATTCTTGTGAAAGCCTCTGCAGTGTCTTAGGGATGCGAGCAGACCTCGACCTTTCCAAAAGAGGAGAAAGCCCCAGCACAAAACAGCAGAACAATGAGTTAGTACTCAAAACAACAAAGAAAAAAAGGCTCCTGTACACAAACTTCTGTCTGTAGTCTGCGAAAGGTGGCAATGGAGTGTTGTAGTGATGACAGAGGACATGTAGTTCTAACTGACATATTTTCCCACTCACCTTTGGAAGCTATCTATCTTCAGGGAAATATAAAATGTATATAGTCTTTTGCTAGATAGATATAAACCATAAAATGCAAATATATGTAGTTAGAAAACAATAATAGTAGTACTGCTTATGTTTTCTCCCCCCACCCACTAAGCAAGTAGACCAAATCTACGTACTTAAGAATAATAAAAAATAAAAATTCCTGATTAATAGTAATGAGTTAAAAGTAAACTATAGCTTATGAACATAACTAAGAAAGTAAGATTATGCTTTTTTTCTGGTGCCTATAAAACTTACAACTCAACTCACTGCCATAAGTCAATTCTGACTATGAGTTTTGAGGCTGTAACTCTTTACAGGAGTAGAAAGTCTAGTTATTCTCCAGTGGAGTGGCAGGTGATTTTGAACAGCTAACCTTGCAGTTAGCAGTCCAACTCGTAATAAGTACACCACTTTTTTCCCTGTGTCTACAGGTATCTAAATTAATCTTATAACAAGTTGCAAAGAACTAATGAAATTCTACAAGCATTAGTTATATGGGCCACATTTGCTTTACTTGTATTAATCTTGAAAATAATAATCATGGAACAACAAAAGACAAACTATGACCACATGTAATTTAAAAAAGCCTCTTAAATGAAACCTGAGTTAAAATAAGGATCAGAATTCTAAGCACAGCCCAATAACATCCTCTTTATCTACACTTGACAATAATAGAAAATAATACAAGAAGAGTCATTATACTATGGATTTCAAGTTAAACCTGATGCACCAAATGTTTTTGCAAATAAACTTGTGTTGGAAACCACGCATGTCTATTCCTCTCAGTAGGGTTCATGGCCACTTCCACACTACAATGGCAGCATTAAATAGTAAAGAGACCATTTGTGGTATACACTCAAATATGTACCCTCTGGTCTTATAAAATAAGTCTGTGAGGCTGATAAAGAGAAAATATTTTTAAAAGATAAATTCATTTTCAAAGCAAGACAAACATCTTCACAGGTGAGAAAAAAAGTAAAGGATATATTAGTTTGGAGGCAAAAATAGTAAAAATTATGGCAATGCAGCATCATATATAATAAATGGCAGAACAATGGAACAACTACAAAATGCTAAGAGAAAGAATGAATGAAATAAAAACCTGTCTTCCTACATATATACAGTGGGAAAAATCTTTTAAAAATGATTTTTTGAAAGTGACTTTGGAACACAGTCTAGCAGCTCCTCAAATAGTTAAAACTTAACATCTGGCTCAGCAATTCCGCTCCTAGCTACATACGCAAGAGAAAAGGAAACCTAGGTCCACACAAAAATGTATACACTGTACCATGGAATAATATACAAAATAAAAGGAAATAAAGTATAGATACATACAATAATGATTTCAAGAGGTTTAATCTAAGTTTAAAAGAAAAAGCCCAAAGGTTACATACTGTATGAGTCCATATGTATAATAGTCTCAAATGGCAAAATTTTAAAGAAGTGATTAATGGCTGCCTAAGATTAAAAATTGCAGAAGAAAAATTTTGAAAGAGTTTGGAGAGAGTTAACATAGGTATCTTTATGATTGTGAAACTGTTCTGTATCTTGATTATGGTGATATTACACAAATTTATAGATGGGATAAATATATATAATTTACCTAATCTTTACTTCATAATTCATAGCATTCTAAGAGCATAAGAGGGTGATGTTCTATGGATGTGAATATGTAAAGTTAGTTATAAATGTAAGACATTCAGTAATTATTTAAAATGTTAAAAAGCAGATATAACTATAAAGCAATAGATTGAAATGGAATACTAAAAATTATTTAAGTAACCCAAAGGAAAGTAAGAAAATGAGGGTAGAGGAATACAAACCTGTGGGAAAACATTAAAGTTACTAATTATGAGTAAGAAAATCAATCCAAAGGGTCAAACACCCATGAAGACACATAAAGACAAATAAATGCATGGGAATCCCATGATAGTCATAGAAATAAAAGAAAAACAAGCAAATGATAGATGTTCTCATCCTTCTTAAATGACAAAAATTTAAACTGCTTATCATCATGTTGAAGAATAATATGTTAGTATATTACAAAGTAAAGATGTGTATATCTTAATGACACAGAAATTCCACTTCAACAATACATTTTCCAAGATGTAAATAAGGAGCTCGATGTATTCATTACATCTCGGTTGATACCCAATAAAAATAGTCAACACTACACACACCAACATGTTTCTATTTGTAATAGTAAGAATTACTCATCTAGTTCACTATTATCTGTAGGTGTTCTGTTCATAATTATGAATAAGTCAACAAATAATTTACTTGGGTTCTTTTGGAAGCTGTTTATATTAACATTAAATATTTTCTCTATTGTATGTTTTGATTTTGTTTTTTTTCTTTTTTAAATATTTTCTCTTAAAGAGAAAGGATACACATCAAACCTTCAAATTAATAAATTTAATTATAGTTAGCCTCATTGAACAAATTTATCATTCCTCTTAATTTATAAAATGAAAGAAAAATCCTTCTCTTGGTTGCCTATTTTATTAAAGATAATATGCTGAGAACTGAGAATAAAGTATCAAATAATTATGCTTATTTTTTCAATGCAATTATGATCTATTTAATAGAAAATATATTACAAATAATGTAAACAAGTATGCAAACTAAAGTAATCCAAATGATATGTAAGAAATGTATACACAGAAAAAAGATCATATCAATTATATGTGTGTCAATAGATAACAGCTTTTTAAAATTCAGCAAATTCCATACAAGTAGAGTGCTAAAAAAAGGAATGGATCAGGGACAAAAAGAGAAGGAATTCCAGGAAAGGGAGTCATGAAACACGATAGTAGCTGTAGAAAACTATGAGGAATGTAATATGATTGAAAGGACAAAAAGTGGTAAGCGGTGTGTTTGTAGAGCTGGACAGTCGCTGACATTGTACCGAGCTCAGTAGTCTATGGTGAATATAAAGGAGCTGTGGTGTCATAGTGGGTTACAGATTGGGCTGCTAAGTACAAGATCAGCAACTCGAAACCACCAGCCACTCAGTAGAATAAAGTCTAGGTTTTCCATTCCATAGAGAGTTACGGTCTTGGAAATTCACAGTATAATTCAACTTTGTCCCTACAGAGTCAGTATGAGTCAGAATGTACTCAATGGTAGTAGCTTTGAGATTTTTATATGGTGTATCTGGGAAACATTTTAAAAGAGTAAATGAACATGTCTACATTTTAAAATTTAATTATAGTAGGTACTCTGAAAAATGAATGGGGAAGGGCATTAGTTAATTAAGGCATTAATATATAAAAATCCAGAAATGAATGGAGTCCTACATTAAAACTTAGGCAGTGAAATATTCTAACAATTCCTCATTTCAATTGAAGAGATACAAAAGTAAACATGGCAGAAATTGAATAATGGTGAAGGATTTACAGTAAAAAAATTATAAAGTTTGTGAAAACTTGCTAATGTTAACTGGGTAATTGGGTAGATCATAGTGCTTCCACCTTAGTTAACACACACAAGTAAGGCACAAGTTTGAGTATATTTGTACATAAATATTTTGGGGGCCCATGGAACATTTTGGTAGAGAGATATACTTCCTAATTTTGCATCTCCCTATCAATATTTAAAAGAAAAAAACAATAAAACGGAATACTTTCTAACTCATGGTAAACTCACTGTAGAACTGTTCCATGGGGTTTTCTTGGTTGTAATCTTTGTGAGTGCAGATTACCAGGCCTTTCTTTACTGGCACTGGGTAGATTTGAACCACCAATCATTTGATTAGGTAGATGATTGAAAACCATTTGCACTACCTATCCAGGGACTCTCATAGCCCATATTATTCTATTACATAGTAATCAAAACCATATATCTGCTTTTCTGTTTTGTTTCTTAAATCTTAACGTTTGCTTTTGGTTTCTCTTCTTTGACTTTTCAAGTTACACATTTTTTAAGTTACAGCAATCAAAATTTCATTTTAGACTTTTTCCCAACAGTTTTATTGGCATATAATTCACATATCATACAATTCAATAGTTTCACTACATCAACAAGCATTGTACAATAATCACCACAATCAGTTTTTGAACATGTTCTTCATTCGTGTACGCCTTGTTATTAGCTCTCCATTTCCCCCCAATCTCCCCTGCCACAACCCAAGGAACCATTGATCCAGTTACTATCTCTTTAGATTTACCTATTCTGGACTGAATACAGAAAGATATTAAAGAGCAAAGAAAGAAACAAAACCTAGCAAGAACTACAAAGTAATTCCTCGCTGCTACATTGCCCTTGATTAAGTCCCATGGGCATCCTATGCCCTTCTTCCCATTGGTTTCAGTTTAGTGTTCCTTGGTCCCTGGGTTGGTTACCTCCCCCTACCTTTCTCCCACCTCCCTTTCTTCAGTATCCCCCCAAAAACACTGGTCCCCTTCTTTTCATCTCCGAATTATTTATCCCACATATCTTATCTAGATAGACATGCAGATACATCAATAAGTGCAAAAACCAGGCAAAGCCAAATTAAACAAAGGAAGTCAAGACCAACAAAGCTGTAACAACAACAAAACAGCAACAACAACAAAAAGAAAGCCACCGACAAAAATGAAAAGGCGTATAAATAGTTCAAGGTCTGTTTGTTGGCGTTTAAGAATGTTTTTCAGCTGAGTCTGATGGGGTGCCACACTGTGTCTCCAAAATCTATTTTTGTTATTCCCGGGGGATTTCATCACTTTGCTTCACTTGCTGCTCAGTTGCCCTTAGCATTTTGCCCCTGCACGATGGGGCCAGATTGTGCACATTACCTCACTATGTCTCCAGTGTTGTCCCCCGCAGCACTATGGTTTAGTGAGGGGCGTTGTGTCTTGTGGTGGGACCAGTCCTAATGCCCTCTCTGTGCATTGTCTATTCTGAGCAGGAATTTCTTCGTTGGGGCTCGGAGGGCCAGGATGTCCTCCCCTCCCTCTCCATCCCTTTTTGTTTCTGCCGGGTGCTCTAATCAGACTCATCCCTCTCCCCAAGCTGTAGTCCAATGTAGTAGTGAGGAATTACTAAACCCAAATGAAGACCAAACTTGATGGTGGGACAAGAGGAAAGTAAAAGGAAATAGAGGAAAGAACCAGAAGGTAAAGGACATTTATAGAGGTCTAAGTGCAGGCATGTAGAATTAAGGCTTCAGATGGACAGTGGGCCTCAACTCAAGCATTCCTTCAACACAAGAACACTTTTTTCTCCTAACAATCTGGCATTCTCTGATACTCACCTACCGGATTAATGAAAACAAAATGCGTGCATAAGTAAATGTAGTGAAGAAAGCTGATAGTGCCCGGCTATTGAAAGACATAGCCTCTGGGGTCTTACAGGCTTGAACATACACAAGCAGCCATCTAATAAGAAGCAACAAAGCCCACATGGAAGAAGCACACCAGTCTGTGTGATCATGAGGTATTGATAGGGTCAGGGATCAGGCATCTAAGACCCAGAACAAAATCATACCCAAGGTGAATGGGGTGGGTGGGGAGCATGGAGTGGAGACCCAATGCCCATCTGTAGATGATTAGACATCCCCCTTCAGAAGGGCTACAGGGAAGAAATAAGCAAGTCGGGGTGCAATATAGCACTGATGAAGCACACAACTTTATTCTAGTTCTTTGGTGCTTCCTCCCCCCCACTATCATGACCTCAATTCTACCTTACAAGTCAGATTAGACCAGAACATGCACACTGCTACTGCTACAGACAAGAGCCCCAAACACAGGGAATCCAGGATAGATAAACCCCCAAGGAACCACAATGAGAAAAGAGATATCAGGAGGATTAGGGATAGGTGGGGGGAGAAAGGAGGAATCAATCACAAGGATCAACCTATAGTCCCCTCTCAAGAGTACAAACAACAGAAAAGTGGGTGACGGGTGATGACGTAAGATATGAAAATAATAATCTATAACTTATGAAGGGTTCTTGAGGGAGGGTAGGCAGGGGAAGGAGGAGGAAAAAATGGGGAGCTGATATCAGAGGCTCAAGTGGGAAGAGAATGCTTTGAAAATGATGATGGCAGCATATGTGCAAATGTGCTAGACACACTGGATGAATGTATGGATTGTGATAAGAGATGTAAGAGCCCCCAATAAAAGTATATAATAAAAACAAAGAATAAACACATAAATTTACTCAAAAAAGAATAACAAAGTAGAACAGATAAAAACCTCAATAAAAAAGAAAGAAAATATTAACAACTAGAACAAATGTAAATGGATCCTAAGGGAGATTAGATGATAGGGTGCTAAATTTCAACCTAACTGCATCTGCAACAGTCCACTTTCCAATGCAGTGTGCATGATGGCAAGACTGTTCATATCCCTGCTCTGTAGTCAGAGGGTTTACCTGGGGCTTTCTCCACATGTATTTCCTCTTCAGCTTTTGAAAACTACATTCGGCTATGGAGATAAATGGTTTGCTGCATGTAAACAGAAATGTGTTTTCTGTTGTTTCTGATTTCCTTCCAAATACACAAGGATTCCATTAGACTTTCAGCCCAATAAATTGCCTGGGATACAATAACTAGGAATACAAATATGTTCTAGTGGAAAGCTTTAAATAACTTAGAGACTTTGAAGATGTCCACCACTCAGGGTCAAAATAACCTGTGTATAAAATTTTAATTTTCAACAAAAGAAAACAAAATGACAACAACAAAAAACCAATAACAAAATTAATTAATTTTGAAAATAAATAAAAGAGGAAAACCTATAAATAGATCAAGGTCTATTTATTGACCTCTAGGAGTGTTGTCAAAGGGATCAGGTATCAGGCATCCAAGAACAAAACATCATATCATTGTGAATGCCAGGGAGTGCGGATTGGGGTCCCAAAGCCCATCTGAAGGCAACTGGACATCTCCTTAAAGAAGAGTCGCGGGGAGGAGACAAGCCAGTCAGCGTGCAGTGTAACAAAAATGAAACATACAACTATCCTCTAATTCTTAAATGCTTCCTTGCACCCGCACTATCATGACCCCAATTCTATCTTATAAATCTGTCTACACCAGAGAATGATACAGATAGGAACCAGAAACACAGGGAATCCAGGACAGATGGATCCCTTCAAGATTAGTGGTGAGAGTGGCGATACCAGGAGTGGAGGGAAGGTGGGGTAGAAAGGGAGAACAGATTATAAGGATCTACATGTAACCTCCTCCCTGGGGGATGGGCAACAGAAAGTGGGGGAAGGGAGACATCGGACAGTGAAATATATGACAAAATAATAATAATTTTTAAATTATCAAGGGTTCATAAGGGAAGAGAGAGTGGGGAGGGAGGGGGGAAATGAGGAGCTGATACCACGGGCTCAAGTTGAAAGCAAATGTCTTGAGAATGATGAGGGTAACAAATGTACAAGTGTGCTTTACACAACTGACATATGTATGGATAGTGATAAGAGTTGTATGAGCCCGCAATAAAATGATTTAAAACAAAAACAAGAAAAGAAAATGTTCTCAAATTGATTGTGGTGATGATTGTAAAACTCTTCTTGATAAAATCAGACTATTGAATTGTATGGTAGACGGGTTATGTGCCAATAAAACTGATATTTAAAATAGAACAAAAAGTGTAATTTTCTACAGTAAACTAACAGCCTAGTCAGACCTTAAAATTAAGCTCACATAAAATGATTCAGATAATGACTCATGTTCACAAGATTGATACAACAAAGACTTAATAATGAGTCACACAATTGGATGTAGTTGCTGATTCTACCTTGCCTTGTTCAAGATAAAATTTTAAAATCTAGTCAAGTAGATAAATTTAAAATTGTAAAGGAAAATATTTCTTTTGAGTGTAATTTATATTTAACAATCCATGACATAATTTCTCCAGGTGAATCTACCTTGGTGACAAACTAACAAAATAAATAAATTAAACCTATTCCCCCAAAATAATTATGATAATTCCAGACAACACTATACATGTATATCACTTGCTTACACCTAGCATTTTGCTTGAATTTTAGAATTCAGTCTAATTCTCCATTAATACGATTCATATTTGATTTCTGTCTAGCTCCTTATAGCTATGTAATTGACTAAAATTTGAAGGGATGTGATTTCTTCTCCCCCATGTGACTCATCTCTAAAACACACACATAACACTGGCCAACATGTGCTTGGGGGCCACAAATATTAGACCTGGTTCTGAGCCTATTTGAACTCTTTCAAAAATGGCACCAGTTTACCCCTATCAGCTCTAGTTATTGAATACATATAGAAATCTTCATTCTGCTCCCTCATTAAAAATAAGGATTTTTTCAATATAGTGTTAGCCAGACTGACATAGAGGAAGTGCCTGCTGGCTTCATTTAGTTTATGTTGTACTAAATATTTAAGTCAAGTTATATTTCACATGATGTCCTTCTATCCAAAGATATATTTAAACAGTGCAAAATGCATGAACTTGAAATTTCCCATAAGTATATTCTACTAGGAAATTTCCAAAGTAGGAATCCAACTCAATTTTGTCTTAGTCAGGAGTCTTAAATTTTATCCAATTTTTGGCTTCAAAATGATAACTAGTATTTAGTCTCTAAAAGCGTTACTAAGAAATGTGTTAGGAAGGTTTAACAACAAAAAAATTTCGGACATAAATATGTAAAACCAACCAAAATTTAACACTACTTGTGTGTCAGCTTGCTGTACCATGGTAGCTTAGGTGTTGTTGCTGTACTGGAAGATATTTCAAAAGCTAGTAGGATCATCCTATGTGAACAGATTTCAAGGGCGCTTCAAGATAAGAACAACATACAAAGAAGGAATCCACTGCATACTTCAAAGGAAGTAGCCCTTGAAAACTTTATGTATACCATTGAAACAGTGTCAGATACTGAAGGCTCAATAAGCAGAACATTGTCAGAGATAGTGCCTGAGGATAGACCCCTAGAGTTGAAGGTACTCCAAAGGTGACTAAGGATGTGTTTTCTCAAAGTACAGTTGACCCTGGTGACATTACTGGAGTAAAGCCTGTGTGAATGGAGTCTTGGAGATCTTAATTTGCTGATGGGCCACAATTCAAGGTGAGAATAAACAGCTGAAAAAATTAACTAATAATCGAAACTTGAAATATGGGAAGTATGAATCTAGGAAAATAAGAATTCTTCAAAAAGGAAATGGAAGACATAAAGATCAATATCCTAAGTTTTAGTGAGCTGAAATGGACTGGTAATGGCCATTTTAAAACAGAAAATCATATGGTTTATTATGCCAGAAATGATAGAGTCAAGAAAATGGTATGGCATTTACTGTGATTATATCAACTCTCCCTCAAGTAAATTCAATCATTGCAACCATTCAAATTTATGTAACAATCATAAAAACTAGTGATAAAGAAACTGAAGAACGCTACTGAATTCAGTGGGAAATTAATCAAGCATGCAATCAAGATGCATTGATAAATATGAGCAACTGGAATGCAAAAGTTAGAAACAAAGAGGAAGGAACGGTAATTGGACAAATATGTTTTTGGTGACAAAAATGAAACTGGAAATCAAACGGCAGAATTCTGCAAAAACAATGATTTGTTCACAGAAATACCTTTTTCACTAACACAAACAGTGCCTATGCACATGGACATCTTCAGATTGAATACACAGAAATCTAATTCACCGTATCTGTGGGAGGAGAAGATAAAGAAGTTCAATATCAGCAGTTAAACCACGCCAAGTGCTGACTGTGAGGGAGACCATCAGTTGCTCATATACAAGTTCAGGTTCAAGATGAATAATTTTTTTTAAATCCATGAAAGTAAAAATACGGCCTTGAGTCTATCCCACCCAAATTTCAAGAACATCTTAAAAATGGATTTGCTGCATTGACCACTAATGACCTGATGAACTGTGGGAAGACATCAAGAACATCATCCATGAAGATCAACTAAAGGTCACTAAAAAGGAAGGAAATTCTTAAATGTAGAGTAGCTAAGGCAAATGGAGGAAATTATCAGCTCAAGAAGCTGAACAGAAACATTTGAAGGGCAGCTTGAAAAGACAAAATCAAATATTATAAGGAAACACATAGAGACCCAAATTAGAAAATCAAAAGGAAGAACATGCTCAGCATATGTGAAACTGAAAGAATCAAGAATTCAAGCCTTGAGTGGCAACACTGAAAGATTCTTTTGGAAAAACATTGAATGATGTAGAAATAAAAAAAAAGATAGAAAGAATCCACAGAGTCACTGTACCAGAAATAACTAATCAACAATCTACCATTTCAGGAGATAGAATATGAGCAAAAAACCAATGGTAGTGAGGGAAGAAGTTCAAGCTTCACTGAAAACATTAGGCAAAAACAAAGATCCAGGCATGATAGGAATACCAATTGCAATGTTTCAACAAGCTCCTCAAGCACTTACTCATCTATACAAAGAAATCTGGACAACTGACTGGGAGAGATCCATATTCATACGGTGACCTAACAGAATGCTCAAATCATAGAACAGTATCACTGATATCACATGCAAGTAAAATGATGCTGAAGATCATCTAACAACAGTTGCAGCAGTACATTGACAGGGCGTTTGCAAAGTTTCAGGCTGGATTCAGAAGAGGACATGTAACAAGGGGTGTCCTTGTTGATGGCAGATGGATCATGGATGTGTCTATAATAACAAACACTATGGATAACCTTGAGAAGAACTGGAATTCTAGAACATTTCACTGGGTTCCTGCAGAAATCGTATCTGGACCAAGAAGCAGTTGTGTGAACAGAAGATGGGAATACTGTATGATTTAAAATCAGGAAAGGTGTGCATCATGGTTGCATAAGAAAGACTGAAGAATTATTGATGCATTCAAATTGTGGTTCAGAAGAAAAATATTGAAAATACCATGGAATGCCAAAAGGACAAACAAATTTGTCTCTGAAGATACATGGCCAGAGCGCTCCCTAGAAGCAAGGATGGCAAGGCATTGTCTCACATGCTTTTGGCATGTTGTCAGGAGATCCCTGTCCTTAGAGAAGAACATCAAGCTTGCTAAAATAGAAGGGCAGCAAAAAGAAGGAAGACTCTCAACATGATGGCTCGACATAGTAGCTGTAACAATGGGCTCCTGCATAGGAACAATTGTGAGGATGGAGCAGGATGGGGCAGTGTTTCTTTCTGTTGTGCATAGGGTCATTTTGGGTCAGAACTTCCTTGGTAGCATGTACCAATAACAATAACCAAGTTTTAGGGCCCAACTTTAAGTGTCCTAATGTCCCCTAGTTCTCAAGTGGAGATCGAAGGTTCAGCTTGGATTCTACTTACAAATAAATATGATTAAATGTGTAAATGAATGTATAAAGTCTGTGAATGTTCTTCAATCTGTGCTGCATAGATTGACTTCATTATGATGTATATAAATTCTGTACATATGTCCTGCACCAGTTTTTGTGTTTCATATGTCCTGGGCCCCCCTGAACCAACCAAACATGAGAAGGTAAATATTTATTTCAGACTCAACTGGAATCCTTTTAATCGGCATACTGGTTTCCAAGCACTTATCTGTTTTCTTAAGGCTATTTATATATTTTGACATCAGGACCACATACACAATGCTTTTCTTTTTTGATATGGGCTTCAGATGTCTGTTTAGAAGTCCATATGTTTTTCTCCACCCCCCCCAAAAGTAAAAAATATATATTCCAATGGAACACTACCTAACTTATTCTTTTTTTTTCTTTTTTTACATTTTATTAGGGGCTCATACAACTCTTATCACAATCCATACATATACATACATCAATTGTATAAAGCACATCTGCACATTCCCTGCCCCAATCATTCTCAAAGCATTTGCTCTCCACTTAAGCCCTTTGCATCAGGTCCTCTTTTTTCCCCTCCCTCCCCGCTCCCCCTCCCTCATGTGCCTTTGGTAATTTATACATCGTTATTTTGTCAGATCTTGCCCTATCCAGAGTCTCCCTTCCCCCCCTTCTCTGCCGTCCATCTCCCAGGGAGGAGGTCACGTGGATACTTGTAATCAGTTATTATTCTTTAAGTCAAGCATTACCCACATACCAAAGCCATAAAAAAACATACAAGCAAAGAAAATTATAGACTAATGTACCTTATGAATATAGGGACACGAATCCTCAACAAAATATTAACAAACAGAATCAACTGCATCTTATGAAAATTATAACCTATAACCAATTTGGATTTATCACACCAATGAAAGGGGGGGGCAACCTATGAAAATTAAAGTATTATACAATATTAATAAAATATGTAAATTGATGAAAAAAATCATTTTACAAAATACAACATGTTTTCATAATAAAAATGCTCAACAAACTAGAAAAGATTTTATCTTTGTCAACATGATAAATATTATTTATGAAAAACCTACAATAATACACTGAAGGTTGAAAAACTCATATTTCTCCTAAGACTAACAACAAAACAAGAACATGACTACTATACAGAATTTTATTAGGAATTCACTCCAGAGTTATTAGAAAAACAACCACAAAATTCACTCAAATTATAAATTAAAAAGTCAAACTATCAATAAATATACCCTGGTGGCTTAGTGGGTTATGCATTGGGCTCCTACTCACAAGGTCAGAAGTGCAAAACCAACAGCTGCTCTGTGGAAATCAGGCATTATACTCCTGAAAAAAATTAGAGTCTCATAAACCTACAGGGGCAGTTCTGTTCCATCATATAGGGTCGTTATAAATTGAAATTGACATGGTGGCAGTGTGTTTGAGTTTTGAATTTTTGAGTATTTACATATGCAGGTAATAAAAATACCTCAAAGAATATCCAAGGGAGACAGTAAAGTGTTAATTCTCAAACATATGTGGCCTACTACCTCTTTTCAGTAAAGAAATTAGTCACCAGCCATGGCAATTTAAAATGTTTGTAATCCAAGATAAAGTGTAGGTATCTGGCCTTTGGCCAACTCCCTGGGTAATTTCACTGCCCCCAATCCCATGGAGCGGTATCATCCAATTTGGGAAATGCTTCAAATGAAACTCAATGCCAACAAATAGATTCTGGTTTATAGAGACCCTATAGGACAGGGTATAACTGCACTTGTTGGTTTCTGAGACTGTAAAACTCTATGGGAGTAGAAAGCCCTACCTTTCTCAGGCAAAGTAAACTGCTGAACTTGCAGATCACAGCCCAATTTGTAGCCACTAGGCCACCAGGGTTCCTTTTTTAGGGAAACACTGCTCTGGAGCTAGTAAATAAATGCACCTAGATTGCAGGGCTCAAATCAATACAAGTGCTTCTAGTCACTAGCAATGAACAATGTGAAAGGCAAATTAAGCAAATGCAGATCAAGGTATTAAACGTGAGTGTTATGTAGTACGTCCATACGTATGTGACCAAATGATTCAAGACAAGTGTTTCAAGGCCATTTAATAAAGCGAAAAAGTCCTTTTAGCAAATGGTGTTGAAAGAACTGGGAATCCACATTTTAAAAGAGTGAAGGTAAAACCCCACTCCTTACCATATACCAATTACCTCAAAATGACTAAAAAATCTAAATGCAAGGGCAAAAACAATAAAAGTATTAGAAGATAACATAGGTGTGCATCTTCAGAACTTTCAGTTTGGCAATGAGAGCGACAGCAGTCAAATTTCATGGAACAAAAGGAAATAATCAGTTGTACTTCAGGTTAAATTTATGAGTATCAATGGGCACTATCAAGAAAAGAAAATACAAGTTAAAGAATGAGAAATTTTTTGAAAAGTGTATATAGGATAATGATTTAGTATCCAGAATATATATTTAAATCGTCTTACAATCCAATAACATGAAGATAAATAAAAAAGATAAGTAACAATCAAAATTAGGTAAGGACCTTGAACAGACATTTCTCCACACACAATATAAATACAGACAACGAAGATACAAAAAGACATTCACCATAGTTAATCAGTGGGAACTTGCAAGCAAAAGCCATGAGGAGGTACCACTTCGCTTCCTCTTCCCTGCCCCACCCCCAAAGAAACAAGCAAGCTCATTGCTACGGAGTTAATTCTGACTTAAGGCAACTCTATAGGGAAAAGTAGAACTGTCCCTGTGGGTTTCTGAGACAGTAAATCTTCACGGGAGTAGAAAGCATCATCTTTCTCCAGCAGAATATATGATGATTGCAAAGTGTTGACCTTGTCCTGAGCAGCCCAAGTAGTAACCCATGGTTATTATTTTTAAAAAGGAAGAAAGAAAAATAAGTGTTGGTGAGAATATGGAAAATTGGGAATTTGATGCACTGCTGGTAGGAATGAAAAATGGAACTTCCCCTGTAGGAAGTAGTTTGGTTGTTCCTCAAAAATGTAAGTACACAATTACTATCCAAAGCAAAGCCAGTGACATCAGGTTAATTCCAACTTATAGCACTCTATCAGTCAGAACAGAGTGATCTCTTATGGTTTCCAAGACTATACATTTTTATGGGAGCAGAAAACCTCACCTTTCTCCAGCAAAGCCGCTAGTGGGTTTGAATTGCTGACCTTGTGGCTGGCAACCCAATATGTAACAAACTGCTATGCCACTAGGGCTCCATACAGCCCATAAATACCCCTCTTAGATATAGATCTCAAAGAATTGAAAGTAGGGACTCATATCCTAGTACAATAATGTTTCACAGAAGTATTATTCAAAACAATCAAAAGTTTAAAACAGCCTATGTTCATTGTATATAGAACCACTGTTGATATACACATAGTAGATAAGAAATTATTGTACATAACTATGATGAGAAATTATGTGGCCCATAAGGAAAGTAAAGCTCTGATACAACCTTGCAAATATGCGGAGTGAAACAAGTCCAGCACAAAAGGCCAAATCTCTTTCTAGAAACCACCAGGGGCATTTCTTCTCTGTTCTATAGATCCTCTGTGAGTTTGAATTGATGAAATGGCACTGATATTAGTTTATTTTGAGAAAAAGAACATCAATAGAGATGAAAACTAGGTTGGTGATGGTGAGAGACTTGGGGTGGGGGGGTGATGAGGAGAGAGTTCTAAAGTTCTAAATTTTAGAATGATGGCAAATTTTGGAACTAGATAGATGAGTTCAACGACATTGTGAATTCATAAATGACTACTTGAATTAATAAAAGGTTACTTGAAAAGTTTAATTTTGTGTTGTGATTATCACCTCAATATGTATATTTAATTTGGTGTAGAAAAAGATGGTGACTTAGATACAGAAGAGGGGAGAAGGAGAAAAATATCACTAGCATCAATTAACTAAGGCTGATATCTATGAGGCTGAGATACTTCGAACCTCCATCTCTTTTTACCCTGTGCTGACACCAACTGTCCTTCCCACAGCACTTGACTTTTGTGGCTGGGATTTATAAGTAATTCCTATTGACCACAAAGAACGCACAGATGATGCTCATAGTTACAAGGTTTTCTCGAGAAGTTAGCAGATTACAATTCTCGTTAGAAGGGGTACAGTTGTTCAGTGAAGACAGTTTGCATGCCTCAACCCAGACACTCTGGTTCTCAACCTGTGGGTCATGACCCCTTTGGGGGAGGTGAATGACCCTTTTACAGGGGTCACTCAATTCATAACAGTAGCAATACTACAGTTATGAAGTAGCCATGAAAATAATTTTATGGTTGGGGATCACCACAACATGAGGAACTGTATTAAAGGGTCACAGCATTAGGAAGGCTGAGAACCACTGCTTCAGGTCCATGGGTCAATATAACCAACTCCTCCAACTAAATTCTCAGAAGCATCCTACACCACAATATTTATCTTTCTTCTCGTTCCACTGCTACTGTTTCTCTGTCATTCCAATCATGTCAAAATTGTCTTTTGTATCAAGGAGTTTCAATGTGCAGGGATCTCGGGGTCCCAAGGTTGTACTCTGCTCCTAGCCCTTCTCTCCTGTAGCTAGTAAGATCCACCCTACTGTTTCTGAGATGGCTCATTTTATACCCAGCAGGATAACAATCACAGTTACCCACTCACAGCTGAATCATATTATCCAATCAGCATCTTCCCCTATATTCCTACCCAGACCCATCAGGAAAATGAAGGTCATTTGGAGGGAGTAATGTAGGATATGGTTATAAGAGCCATAATAAATATTTTGATGCAGTGCACCTGGGAACTGTAATGTGGAGAATGCAAAAATAGAAGAGTATAGGAAAGTGTCTGTTATGACACAAAATACTTCCTTCTGCAGCTGTTTGACAGTTTAGTCTTTACCCCACAGAAAAAGGTATAGAGGTTATAAATCAAAAGCATTAATGGATTCAAATTATCTCTCTATAAGCAAGTAGAGAAAAGCTCCATTCAGGGATTGTTAGAGAAATGACAGAAGAGGCATCAAGGGTCACAGACATTTAGTAGATTCATATCATACAAATGGAAATGTATAAGGAGTTGTCTTTCATATTTGAAAACTGGTGCTATTAAGTCACCACTAAGAAGGGCAGGTTGCTGTTCTTTTCTGTGTAATTTTTAAATGGAATCACAGTTTCAATTTGCTAGGGAACTTGCCTAATAAGTTCTAATTTGAAATCAGAGGAAATAAGATTCAATACTTAACAAATGAAAGAGTATAGAAAAGGTAATATAGTTTTTAACTCTTTACAACAAAAGCCCTGAGGTTGATATTTGACTAAACTACAAAAAACCAAGTCAAATGAACTTTCAAGTATTTCCCACCCCCCCAAAAAATCTTTATATAGGATTTTCTGGGCTTTTCAAGATAGTCTGCATAGTTTTATAAGCAATTGTGAAGATAAAGACAATTCCTTAATATTTTATTGAAGGCAAAGTTTTAAAACCCAAGACAAGAGTCTTAAGTAGCAAATATTTGGAAGAAGACAGAATAAGAATGAAGGCTAGCTCTTCTGATTATTTAGCTCTGTGGTATTAGAAAATTTCAGTTATTTGAGCTTCAATTTCTTTGTTTAAAAAATTATATAGGGTGGCTCACTTAAACAAAGATGCTTTCCCCTATACTTTTGTTAAGTACAACAACCAACCGTGAGCTGTATACATAAAAGCATAGAGTGTGAGGTAAGAACATAAGAAACAATAAAAAAGTGAGGTATCTAAATTTCCTTTTTGCCTCAGAAATCAGAAATTAGTCCAAAACCTTATGACTGGTATTGAAAACCTTATGGAATAGCAGTGCAACATTGGCAGATATTATACTGAATGTTGAGATCCCCGTGTTGGACGGTACTCAAAGCACAATTGCGGAAGAACAGTCTCAGTCAAACTAGTGTTGACTTCTAAAATGTGAATGGATTTAAACTTTGGTGATATTCATTTGCAGATAGGGCATGATATAAATAAGAAGAGACAACTTCAACCATCCATTGGAAGCAGAATTGGAATGCACAATGTATGGATGTATAAAAATTGGAATTTGACAATGTGGTCAAATGAAATTTCTTAATGTGGCTCTTCTATCCAAGTCTCTGTAATTATCATTAATGTTTGAAAAACCAACATCCTGTTATAATAAAAAACCATCTTCGAAGCAGCAGGAGCAGAGAGAAATCCCGAAAACTTTGGAAGAGCATGTCAAAGATACTTATCTCAAGTGGTGGAGACCACAGAAAAGACATGCATCAGAAACTGTGGCACAGAGCCACAGAGGAGCAGTGCTGAAACTATGGGTTACCTAGACTATGGAACAGAGCAACAGGGAGTCGGCTTCTGGGCCCATGGGGCCAATGGTTAAGAACCAAGTGGATGAGAGGCAGGGGACCAGAAGGAAACTTGGATATCACATGGCTCAGAGGCTGTGATTTACAGAGAGACATAGAATTGCATGGGCGGAATGGTTAGTGTTAGAATAGGTAACCAAGAATGGATTGTGGAGACATGTCTGATTCTTATCTTGTAGCAATTGGGAAGCCAGAGTAGGTCGGATATGTCTTCCTCAATTGGTGCTCACCACAGTCAAAAATGAAATGGAAAACATAAAGATTGATAGCACATGCATTAAGAAGATGAAATATATCTTAAAGCACAATGCTGTCCATGATAGTATAATATATACATGCCTACAAAGAATTCAAGTTAGTACAAGTATTATTCAAATTTATGGACCAACCACTAAAACTAGTGATGAAGGAATTGAATAATTCTACGAACTTTTTCATTTTGCAATTGATGAAGCATATAATCAAGATGTATTTATAATTATTGAAAATATGGTCTTGGTGACAGAAATGAAGCCTGAGATCACATGATGCAATACCAAGAGTTCTTCATTGTAAATACCTTTTGTGCAACAACGTAAATGGCTACTCTGCATGTGGGCTTCACCAAATGGAATGCACAGGGTTAAGATCAACTATATCTATGAGGAGAGATGATGGAGAAGTTCAGTATCATCTACCAAAATGAGACCAAAGGCCAACTGGAATGTCATTAAATTTTCATATACAAGCACAAGTTGAAGCTTAAGAACATTAAAGTGAGCCCAAAAGATCCCCCCCAAAAGTCTTAACTATATTCCACCAGACTTTAGAGAACATTCCAAGAACAGATTTGACACATTGACAATGACAGAAGACCTGATAAGCTGTGGGATGGAACCCAGAACATCATCGATGAAGAAACCAAAAGATCATCAAAAAGCCATGAAAGAAGGAAAATACCAGGGTGGATGTCAGTAGATACTCAAATTTACTTTCGAACGTTTATTAGCTAAAGCAAATGAAAAAGAACATGAACAGAAAAAGAAATCTGAAAAGACATGTAGTTAGATGCAGAAGTTTGCAGCCATAAAGATTACAATCTTGTAATAGAGAAGCAAACATATTGATAAATGAAAACAACTACTAGGTGAAAAGAGGGAGTCCTGGTAGAGCAGTGGTTACATGTTGGGGTGCTAACCATAAGGATAACATTTGCCCAAAGGACAAAGATGAGGTTCCTACTGCCATGCAGAGTTGCAGTCTCAGAACCCACAGGGGCAGGTGACGGTGAGCCAGAATGGCCTTTGTTGGCAGCGAGTTGAGTTGCACATGAAACAGGCTGCTTTAAATTTGCTAACAATTGACTTCATTACAGGATAATCTCAAAGGAAAGTAATAAAATTTCTCTTCACACTTAAAAAACAGGACCTTGATAAAGATTTGGTAAACATGAAAAAAACAGCAATGAAGAAAATTACAAGAAAATCCTATAAGAGCTGTAAGAGCCCTCAATAAAATGATTTATTAAAAAAATCCACAGAGAGACAATTACGTGGAACAAAGTAAACAATAGCACTGCACACACACACAACCAACAAAATGTCAGCAATAAATTCTAATTGATAATGATATTGAATTTGAATAAATTAAATATACCAGCAGAGACAGAAAGAGAGAGAGAGAGAAGCAGAATAAGTAAGCAAATCATAAATATACCTCCTAAAATAGATACACTTTAGGTACAAGCACAAAAACAGACTAAAAATCAAAGGATTTTGCATCAAGTTAATGGCAAACAAAAAAGAACATGTATTGCAATATTAATTTCTAATAAACTAGACTTTAAGTCACAATCCAGCATACAAGAAAAAAAACTATATAATGATTAAAGGGTGAACTGTAAATAAGGTCATAGTCATAATAAATACCTACAGCCAAATAAAAGAGCTTCAAAATACATGAATCAAATTCTAGCAAAATTGAAAACAAAACAGAAAACTCAATAATAATATCAGGAAAACTTAATATACCACTTTTTGAGGGCAGAGCAATTAGAAAGAAACTCAGCAAAAACACAGAAGAAGTATACAATGCAATTAGCTAATTTGATATCACAGGCATACACATAACACTACACGAAACAACAGCATAATATACATTCTTTACCAACACATATGGACATTGTCCAGAATAGACCATATACTAGGACATAAAGCAAGATTCAATAAATTAAAAAACATCTAAATACTCTAAAGAAACTTCTCATATTACAACACTAAAAACTAAAAATCAATTCTAGGAAAATCAAGGAGGGGGAGAGAATACATGAAAATTGCACATCCTGCTTTAAAACTACTGGATAAATTTTTTTTAATAAAAAATTGCTTGAACCAAATGAGAAGAGAAAACACAACATAATAAAACCTTTGGAACACAGGAACAACAGAACCCAACGAGTAATTTATAGTAAAAAAATATATACACTTAAAATAAGAAATATAAAAGATACAATAAAGATCACCAAAGAAATAAATGAAACATAAAAACAATAGAAACAATCAAGGAGACTTGAAGTTGGTTATTTTAAAAGGATGATTACTGAATCTAACCTTGGAGGACTAAGGTGCTCTTGCCTCAAACTGTAGTATTTTCAATTGCTTCAGGATGCCTGTGAAAGTTGAACATAGAAGAAGAACTGATGTGCTTGAGTGTGGTGATGAAACTTGGACAAGCAATTGGCCTTGGAAGAAGTGTAGCCAAAGTGTTCCTTAGAGGCAATGATGACGAGCCTTCGTCTTATATCCTTTGAACATATTTGTATGTTTAAACATGTTTGTTAAAGTAGAGGGGCAGAGAAAAAGAGAAAGGTTTGCTAGGAGATGGATTGACACTGTAGTTGCAACATTGAGCTCAAGTAGAGGAAAAAGTGTGAGGATGGTGTGGGACCAGGCAGTATTTCGTTCTGTTGAGCATAATGCTGTTATAGGTCAAAACAAATTCGATGACACCTAATAAGAATAACCAAAGAACAGAAGATGGAAATAATATAAATAAAAATGAAAATAAAAGCATTTTAAAAAAGAATCGATCAGATCATTAAAAAAAACTCAATAAAGAAAAGTCAGGGCCCATACCAAACATTGGGAGCAAGTGACAGTCATACAAAGTATGCAAGGATTCATTAGGGAGGGGAGGAAAAGATTCTGCTAAATAAATAGAGCAAGGAAAAAGAACCACATGGTCATGTCAACCCATGCAAAAAAGGCATTGGACAAAACACAACACCCATCCCTGATTAAAAATAAAACACCCAACCAAATAGTTATAAAAGGGTGATTCTTCAAAATGTTTAGGGGCAAATATAAAAAATGAATAGCCGACGTTATCTTCAGTGAAGAAAATCTGAAAGCATACCCTTTGCAAAAAGGACAAGGGATACAATTTATCACCACCCTTATTCAATATTGTATTGGAAGTCTTAGACAAATCTCTAAGTAAAACTCTATTGGAAAATGTGAAATTCTATGTTTCTAATTGGATACTTTGGCATATTTCCCTATCCAGGCTTTAGTGATCCAGCCTAGGTTCTATAAATTATGGAAAATATTTTAGAAATATTTTAAGAGAGTAAGGCTTTCTTCACTACTAGTTTTCTAGTGAAACAGCTCTATCTCAAAAGAAATCTGTTCCATAACAATATCAGTTTATTACCAAAGATAGAAAAATATGAAATAAAATAATTCAATACAATACCACCTGCATATTGTATGCCAAGTTATTTAGAATTAAATTAATAATTTATTGTTCCCTGAAAGACAAGATTTTATTTTTGCATTATGATTATGATAAAATAAACCTCACCCAAATGGCACTATTTGGTAAAATGTATCCTCAAAAGAACAGTTTTGAAAACACATCTCTTTCTATATATGTACATGTGTAGAACAATAAGCTAATTTTATCCTCATGAGACTGGATACATAATATCCAATGACAAAACTTAGGCCAGATCTGAGTTCAAATGTCTCTGATCCTTGGGAATTATAAACTGTTACCATGAGCCCCTATATTCCATGACCATAATCATTCCATTGGGAGCATTTACATTCCATTATTCAGTCATATCAAGCAGCATTTTATACTTGCTACTATAATCATTTTCAAATTTTTTCTTTCTTCTTGAACTCCTTCATATTAGCTCCCCTTTATCCTCTCCCTTCCCCACTGTACCCCCAAGGCACCCTTATTTTTCTGCTTATAATAGGTTTTGGTTTGGTTTGGTTTTGGTCATATCTTACACAATCCAGTATATCCATTCACATACAATTTTGTTGTTCTATCCCATCGAGTGGGGTTATGCAGGCATCAGTGCTATCTCTTCCTGATTTCCCCCTTCCTCCCCACTCCCTTTCCATACCCTCAGGGAACTGTTACTCCTTTCAGTTTCTGAAGGGTTATCTATCTTGGCTTTCATGTATCTACAATCTTAAATCTACAAAGGAAGATAAGATCTTAAATATACAAATGAAGATACTGAACTCTAACATGATTAATGAAGTAAAACAAATAAAAACCATAATAATAAGGGGAGGAGATTTTAAAGAACTAGAAAAATGGCTATGAAGTTCATCAGTGCTATACCACACCCTGGATTTATCATCCCTTCCATGTGGTGCTGTGGCTTATAATCTCTTAGATTCCACAAATGTGTATGATATTAATTACACACTTATAGTCAATCTTACATCACCCTACAACCATCAGAGTTCCATTGGCCCTTCAATTCATGCATTTTTTGTCTTTCCTCTACCCTTCTTTTTCCTTTCATTTTTCCTCTTTCTTAAAAAGAAAGAAAATAACAAAGTCCATGTCAGTTTTCATAGAACACACACATACGCACAATTATTCTCTTATGCAATCTTCGTTCTTGCTAGCATATTAGGATAATTATCCAAGGCAGCCTCTCATCAAAGAGGAAACTCCTTGCCTGTTTATAAACTAATATCACATTAAAAATTCATCATATACTTGAAACTTAGAACAGTAGCTACTATGTCTATCATTTTCATTCCATCTAGTAAAATGTGTGACCAGTAGTGACAAAGTATAAAAAATTAGATCTTTTGTAAATTCATAAAAGTATCCAAAAAATCTAATCAAATATAGATCCTTTCTTAAAAATAAATGTTCCATTGTGCTCACTGCCTTTGTTCATATTATGCATATTCTTCTGCACCTGCCTCAAACTATTCATGCCAAATCCACACCTGAAGCAAAACATTAATACCAAATACTCATTTTTATGTGACCTTTCCTTTTTTTTCCATCCTATATACCTTATAGACTATTTCTTAAGTTATTTTCACTACCTAGATTCTAAAATACATGGCTTATGTTATCACTTCTATGTTCTCCCCATTTCCTTGTTGGCATCGAGTCCATATTTTACTCTTAGCTATTCCACTTGACAAATATTAAACTGCTGTTTAGAGTTTTCTAGGTTGTAATGTGTTGCCAATCACCAGGTCTTTCTCCCATAAAACTTCTGGGCATGGTTAGAACCACCAACTTTTCCATTAGAAGCTAAATCACGTTTCTATAAGGACATGCAGATGGAGAGCAAATGGCTTGGTATGCTCAACCTATCTAATATCTGGACTCCATACATTTGAAACCCTCAATCAAAGCATATCTCTATTTAGAGAATGTGTTTTACTGAATTGTTTCTACCTTTGTTATGAAGATACAATTTTAATTAAAACAAGCATTTTCAAATATCAGCCAGTTGGAATCTTATAGGGAAGAATTTGGAGTTAGCTGGGTATAAATCTCAAAGCTCCCACTAATCAACTTCATTATTTTGAGCAAGTTACTTAAATTCCCTGTGCCTGAGTTTTTCTTATGCAAAATGGAGATTATGATAGCACTAATTCTATTGGTGTTTGTTAATATTAATTTATAAAATATTTGTAAAATACTGTTCATGGTGTCATAGTGGTAGCTTATTGCCCAATAAATTATACTCATCATTACTATCTCTCCAACTAATATCCACTGAACAGGACAGGCACGAATAAGGCATATTTGACTTTCAGTAGCTTGATTCACACTTCTGAAAGCTAAGCTTTGAATGGAAACATATGCCAAGATTTCTGCCATTTGAGGCTGAATAGCTAACACCAAACTTTTATAGCCAATACATTTACACAAAGCTTTTAAAAATGCATTTGCTGTTAAGCAAATTATATAATTTTACATAATTCTGGATGAATTTGATCTTGATATTTTCAGTCCATAATTTGAACTATTATTTCAATATGTTAAATTCAATATGTTCTCAGAAACTATGAACTACAACCTACCAAGTCTCCTTTTTGTACTTATCTAAATTAATGAACATTCTGAATAACAGAGGCACAAAGAGTGAGCTTTTACTTCTAAGTAAGAGAGAATGTTCAATATTTTCTAAGCATTTAAATCAACTCAACAGCAGCCAGCATCAGCAACACTTCTAGTACAGTTGTGAATTTTAAATGCTTCAAAACATAGATACTATCCTACAGGCCATAACAAGAGACAAAGAGGGACACTATATAATGCTCAAGGGAATAGTAAACCAAGAACTAGTTTGTATAATAAATATACATTCACCTAATGAGAGACCTGCTAAATTTTTAAATCAAACAACCCAAAAGATGAGAAAAGAAATCACAGGCTCAATGATTATAATTCATGACTCTCTGAAAAAGACAGGTCATTTGGAAAGAAGCTCAACAAGGAGGCTACAGATCTAAACAGCACGATTAGACTACTTGACTTGATAGAAATTTTCAGAGCTTTCCACCCACATGCAAAAAATCAGATTATTTTCAAGCCCACATGGCACATATTCAAAAATATACCACATGATGGGACACAAGTCAAACTTGAGTAATTCAAGCATATAGCTATTATACAGATGTCTCTCTGATCACTGTGCCATAAGGCTAGAAATTAACAAAAGAACAGTGAAGAAAACAAGGGTAAACAATTGGGGGATGAACAATTATCTATTGCAAAAGGAGTGGATATTGACCCAGATCCGAGATGAAATCAGGAAGTTTCTAGAAACCAATGAAAATGAAAAGATGACATACCCAAACCTTTGGGATACAGCAAAGGCATTTATCAGAGGAAGGCTGATCGCAATAAATGCACACATGAAAAAAAAAAGAGAGAGAGATTCGTGGATGATATACTGGCACAAACTTACACCAATTAGAGCAGAGTCAACAGAACAACCCTACTAATAGCAAGATTATAGATATAATAAAATTCAGAGCTGAGATACAGGAGAAGGAAAACAAGAAAACTATGGAAAAAATAGTGCTGCTAAATGTTGATTCTTTGAAAGATTTAACAGAATTGATAGACATGCTGGCAAACCTAACCAAAGAAAGGAAGGAAGAAATAACAATTGAAAAGATGAGGGATGAAACAGGGGACACTATAATGGACCCTAATGAAATCAAAAGGATAATTATAAATTACTATGAAGGCCTACACTCTAACGAATTCACCAATTTGGAAGACATGGACAAATATTTGGGAACACATTCCCTCCCTAGAGTATCCAAGATGGTTATCAAGAAACTCAACAGACCCATAGCTATCAAAGAAATAGACAAGGTTATTAAAGGATTACCAATAAAAAATCCTCAGGGCAGCTGGCTGCACAGGAGAATTCTACCAAGCATTCAATCCTACACAAACTTTTCCAGGACATAGAAAAAGACGGAAAACCCCCAAACTCTAATACCTAAAGCGGGCAAAGACATCACAAGAATCAAGAAATATAAACCAATATCCCTAATGAACATTGATGCAAAAATCCTTAACAAAGTACTGGCCAAAAAAATACAAAAGCATATTAAAAAATTATTCACACTGAGCAAGTGGTATTCATACCAGGGATGCAGGGATGGTTCAACAAAAAAAAGACCAACAGCATTATTCGCCACATTGGCAGGAATAATGATAAGAAGCACATGATAATATTGATAGATGTGGAAAAAGCATTCGACAACATCTAACATGCATTCCTATTTAAGACACTCAAAAATAGGAATAGAAGGAAAATTCCTCTATATTATACAAGCTATATATGAAAAACCAACAGCCAACATGGTAATTAACAGAGAAAAGACAAACACAATTCCACTGGAAAAGAGGACCAGTCAAGGATGTTCCTTGTCCCCACTCCTATTTAACATCGTACTGGAGGTCCTAGCTAACAAAATAAGACAAAGAAAAGATATTAATGTTATTCATCAGAGATATTAATGTTATTCATCAGAAAATTATCATTATTCAATCTGTGAATGATTCTATACATTCTATACATCGAAGATGCCCTAAATTCCACAAATGGAATGTTGGAAGCAATAGAGGAATGTGGCAGAGTGGCACGATACAAAATAAACAAACAGAAGTGTATTGGAATGCTCTACACATCAGAAAAGACCGCAGAAGAGAGGAGTAAAAAGGTAGTACCCTTTAAAATAGCCAAGCACAAATTGAAAAAAAGAAAGACTGCTATGAGGAAAACTATAAAACACTACTACAAGAAACCAAGAGTGACCTCAACAAATGGAAGAACATCCCATACTTGTGGATGGGCAGACTCAATATAGTAAAGATGCCAGTTCTTCCCAAGGCACTATATAAGTTCAAAGCGTCGTGATACAAATACCACCGTCCTTCTTCAAAAAAAGTGGGAAATTGATTACCAACTTCATATGGAGGGGGAAGAGGCCCAGAATTAGCAGAGAACTCCTCAAGAAGAAGGACAAAGCGGGAGGGCTTGCTCTACCTGACTTTAGCACATATTATACACCACAGTAGTCAAAAGAATATGGTACTGGTGTAACGACAGATATTCACACCAATGGAAAGAGCTGAAGACCCAGAAATAAAAATATCAGCATACAGGCAACTGATCTGTGATAAGGGCTCAAAAATATTAAATGGGAAGCAGATGCCATCTTCAACAAATGGTGCTAGAAAAAAGGGATATCTACCTGCAGAAAAATGAAACAAGACCCTTACCTCACTCCATGCACAAGAATAAACTCAAGGTGGATCAAAGACCTTGAGATAAAACCACAAACAATTAGGGCCATTTATGAGGGAATTGGGACAAACCTGAGAACCTTGCCACAGGGAATGCATAGGCTATCAGAAACAGGGAAGGATACAAATACAGAGGAGTCACAAATTGACAAGCGGGATATACTGAAGATAAGACACCTGTGTACATCAAATATATTCACCAAGAGAGTAATAAGAGAACCCACTTACTGTGAAAACATCGTTTGCAGTGACACATCAGACCAAGGCCTTATTACTAAAATCTACAATACTTGGCAAGCTTACAATAAGAGAAAAACTAACTGCCCACTGAGTAGGTGGGCAAAGGACCTGAACAGAAGTTTCACAGAGTCTGAAATCCGAAAGGCCAATAAACATATGAGAAAATGTTCCCAATCATTAACCATAAGAGAAATGCAAATTAAAACAACTATGAGATACCACCTAACACCCTCAAAGATATACCAAATAAAAAAATCAGAAATAAACAAGTGTTGGAGGGGCAGTGGTGAGGTAGGAACTGTCATCCACTGCTGGTGGGGTTGTAGGTATGTACAGCCATTATGGAAATCGATTTGGCGATATCTACAACAGATCAAAATCGACCTACCATATAACCCAGCAATCCCCCTACTAGGCATGTACCCAGAAGAGGCAAGTAACAAATCAAGGCGAGCCATCTGTGCTCCAATGTCCACCGCGGCACAGTTCACAATCACAAGGTGCTGGAAACAACACAAATTTCCATTAACAAATGAATGGATTAAAAAACGGTGGTACATACATACAAAGTAGTATTATGCATGGCCAAAAAGCAGTGAGGAATGCATGACAGGAATGCTCTCAGGGAGATGGATTGACATAGTGTCTGCAACAATGGGCTTAAACATAACATTGTGAGGACGGTATAAGACAGCACAATGTTTCATGTTCTAAAGGTCACTATGACCAGAGCTGACTTGATGATACCTAATAACAGCAATTTATTTTTTCAGGAATATTGATATAAAAATTCTTAAGAAATTCCGACAGAACAATATTCAACAACATATCAAAACTAATACATTATGATCAAGAGTGTAGATACGGTATATAAGAATGGCTAAAAATTAGAAAAACAATCAATATTATATATAACATAAATAAAGAAAAAGATACATGGTCATATCAATTGAGGCAGAAAAGTTATTTGAAAAAGGCAAACACCCATTTCTGTTGAAAATTTTCAAGCAATATAGAAATATAAAATAAAAATATAAATACACATTATTATGTACATATACACAAGACCAATGGCATATCAACAGAGAGACATTGAAAAACTTGTTTTGTAAATGGGAACTGCACTTACATATGCATCCTGTATGGGGTTTCTGAGATGGTGTCTTTATAGGAACAATCTCATCTTTCTCACACAACACTACTGTTAGTTTTAAACTCTGTATCTTGTGCTAAGCAGCCTATTATAAGTTCACAGGACCACCAGAGTACCTTTAGGGATAAATGTAACCAGAGAAACAAAAACATCTATACAAAAAAACTAAAAAATGATATCAAAATTAACAAAATATACATGCATACATGAAAGAATATGCTAGGCTCATGGAGATGACAGCTTAATATTGTGAAAATCCTAATATTATCCCAATCAACAAATGTAATGTAATTCCATCCAGGTTCCTTCAGCATTCTTTATAGTGATGGAAAACTCTATTACCAACTTTATATAGAAAGGAACTCAAACTCTTTATCATCAAGTTGATTCAAACTACTAGTGGTTCTACAGGACATATTAGAACGGCCTCTGTGGGTTTCTGAGGCTGTAAATCTTTACAGGAGCAGAGTTTAATCTTTGTCTACTATGGCAGCTGGTGGATTCAAACCACTGGCCTTACGGTTAGAAGCACAATCCATAACCCACTAAGCTACCAGGTCTCATTATGAAATGTAAACCGGCCTCAGATAAGTAAAACACTATTAAAGAAGAAAATTGTAGGAAGTCACACACTTCTTGATCTCAAAACCAGGGTACAAAACAAATACAGTCAAAATACCATGGTACAAAAAATTAAAAAACAGACAAACCAAAAGCTGCATGGTGCAATGGCAGACAGATCACTGGAATAGAACTGAGAATACAGAAGTAGATCCATCTACTTATGGATAACTGATCTTTAAAAGAGGGACAGCATCCATTAGATGTTGAGTGATGGTCTTTAACAAATGCTTTTTGCAAAACCAGATATCTGTTTGTAGAATAAGAAACAGTATTCTTAAATCACCGTACATATCAAAATTTACTTAAGATGGATTCAGTCACAATATCTTCAGGATTGGATTCATAGGTTCTTTCAATGGTTAAATGCTTGACACTGGGTTACTAACTACAAACAAGTGTTGGTGAATATAGGATCATATAATTCTAAATTCTTAAATGAATTGTATGTAGATAATATATTCTTTTAATGATTTGTAACTTCTGGTGAGTTTTCTTCCAGTAAACTAAAGTTTTTATAACTCACATGCAACCCCTCAACTGCAACCAGTAACTTTTTTGCTTTTGCTGCTTTTGGTAAATTGTAAACATGCAAAGGTCACTACTAAATTTCCAAATGATCCTGTCTCCAGACATTCTACAACACAAAGTCAAGGCAGGATTCTAGCACTGTACACTATAATGTGAGTAGTTGTGGGTAGACCTTTCAGCAAACACTTTTCAGAAATATATCAAAGAATGCAGCCGAATGCATAGAAACAAAGCTGATTAACAGAGGATATCACATCCCAACCCATAATTCCTCAGTGGCATCCTTATCATCCTGAGAAAATTTTCTTTCCATATGCTCAGGCATCATTTAGTGTATCTTGATTAAAAAACGAAGTTATTTTACTGTAGTAGGACAGAGCTAGCCAATTTTCCAGGAACCCCCCCAACCCCCAAACAAAAAAACTACCTAAAGGTATTTAAAGTATCCTTTCCTTCAGAACAAAAGATTTTTCAATACAATATGAGTTTAAAATCTGAATAACAGATACACCTGGTCTATTTCCAATGCCTTCTAAACCAGGAAGGAAGCTTAATTGGTGTGTTAGTTTTCAAAGTATTAATGATATGACTATTTGAACAAGTAAATATAGTGATGTTTTCTGGGATAAGGACTTTTTTGCTGTGTCACTTTACCTTGACAAAATTCTCAGTTATTTAAATATAAATTATATGTACAAAGTAAAATAATTTTTAGATATAATTAAGGTTTGTGTTAGGGTAGACTAGAGAAACAAATTTATAGACACTCATATGTGTATAAGAGAGAATTTTAAATAACAGAACAATTGTATGTTGAGAAAACCCCCCGGCCCAGTCCAGATCAAGTCCATAAGTCTGATATTTACCCAACATGTTGATACTAGTCCATAAATTCCTCTTGCGAATTAGGCAGACATGCAATGATGATGAATGCAGTAAGATCACAGTGCAGTGGGTGGAAAGTATTGTGGATCCAGTGGTGGTAGAAGCATCTCAACACTGGCGTGGGTCTCCACATGGCTCCTCCAGCACCAAGGCTCTTGCTGCCATCAACCTTTCTCCATGTGGCTTGTCAACAGGGATGTCTCACAGGGAGTGCATGAGTTTCCCAACTCCAGCGAGTTATTTATATCCTTAACGCCTCCAAATGAGGTCATCAAGCTGTGACCTGATAGACAGGCTGGAGTCCACCCCTCCACAAGTTGACACCAGATTATGTAACTACCACAAGGTCCCTAATAAAGGCCCTAATCAAAGGAGTCCTGGTGGAATAATATGTTATGCATTGGGCTACTAACTAAAAGGTCAGCAGTTTAAAACCACTAGGTGCTCTGTGGGAGAAAGATGAAGCTTTCTATTCTCATGAAGATTTACAGATTTATAAAACCATGGGAAATTTCTGCTGTGTCTATAGGGTTGATATGAGTTGGAATCGACTTGATGACGGTGGTGAGTTTGGCTCTTTTAGACTCAACTGACTCTTGGTTATGAAGATTATCCTTTATTTCTTAGATTTGGCAAGACATTTTGAAAAGCATTGAAAGCAAGATTAAGGTTTCTCCAAGGGAGAGAATAATTCTACCTGCGAAAGAAAAACTTCAATCTGTGTCTACAAGGTCAATTAGCCTTTCATTCCTGTATGTATGTGCTGCAGACAAAAGACTTGGTTAATCAATCTCTCACAATTGAACAGACAAATTCCTTCTAACAAATCTATCTATCTATCTATCTATCTATCTATCTATCTATCTATCTATCTAAGGGGATACTCCCCCCATCAAAAAAAAAAGATTTGCACTGGGCAGAGTGGGGCTTTCATAGTACACATTTTTTTGAATGCAACTTACTCTCATTTAGTGCACCCAGTGGCATTGCCTGGGAAGATTATCTCTGGTCACAATGAATTTATTTGTAAAAGCAGTTTAGCCCAAACCTCGTTTTTTTGTTTTTTGGTAATTGGTGATTTAAATGTTATTTCACAGAAAAATGCCACAGAAACTGTTGTGATGCTAAACACAGCTTATAAGAACAGCACAATAGGAAAACTAAAATGTAAAAGTGATTTCTTGTTTCATAAAAAAAGGTGAAATGTTGACTGAGCACAAACCTCATTCTGAATATCAATCCACTTCCCAAACTGAGGAAATTGTCGATTCTTAGTGCATTGGGCGTTCATTTCACCAGGTCAGATTGTTAATCAAGCTTTCTATTTAGAGGTTCTAGAAAGATTGCATAACAGAATGAGACAGAAAAGGCCCAGTTTGTGGCAGATGGGGGACTTATTTTGCCACCACAACAATGGACCCAGCCATCTCAGTGCATCAGCTTTTGCCAAAAAACCCAGCATGTCTCTCTTTTCCCACTTACCTGACTCACCTTACTTTACTCTGTGTGACTTCATTTTGTTTCCACTAATGGAGAGGAACATGAAAGGATAGTGATTTGATTACCTAGAAGAGGTTAAAAAATAAGTGGGGGGGGAGGTGCTGTCAGCCATCCCAAACAGATGAGCTTGAAAACTGTTTCCAAGAATGGAATCATAGATTTGACAAATGTATTAAGTGTAATGAAGACAACTTTGAAAGTTATAAGGTTATTTGGTTAAAAAATTAAATACATAGCTTTTCACTAACAAATTGTTTTTTTTCTGTCTTATGTGTATCTAACTGTATGTGTGTGTGTGTAGCCAGCTTCAAAAAAACTCATGGAACAAATTTATTCTCTTTTATTGCACTTTACAGTAAACTTTACAATAAAGTTTTGAAGCTCCTCTTATTTATATAAGTGTAATGCAGTGTGACAAACAAACAAAGAGTCCAGCAAGGATCATGTGCTGGACTACTTCAAGGATGGTGGTTCAGAATCACCCAAAGGAATCTCAGAAGACTAGCTTGGTGATTGCTTTCCAAAACCCTGAAAAACCTTGAAAACCCTGTGGTTTAAACACAACATGGCAGGGGGTAACTCAAGTTGGTACGCCAGATGTAGGATACAGACCCAGTAAAAAGTAAATATGTTTTTCCATAAATAAAACCATTCACTGGCATGGAGATGATGACTCAAAGTGACCCTATAGGACAGGGTAGAATTGGCCTCATGAGTTCCTGAGATGGTAATCCCTTATGTGAGTAAGAAACACAATCTTTCTCCCTATGAGTGACTGGTGCTTTTGAATTGCAAACCTTATGTATTGCAACCCAACACATAATCATTATTCCAACAGGGCTCTTACTCTTTTCCGTAATGCCTGCCTATATAAAAAGTAGGCCATACCACTGAGGAAACTTCCTTTCAATTGCCTTGGAGCTTTGATCTGAATAAGGTGCATCTCATGCCAAGCTTTTCAAAACGACTTTGCTGCTCAATGCAGATCTCATTATTGAGTTAATTACATTGTGTTAGGTCACAAGCTAAGGGGTTGCTGGCACTTAGATGCCAAACTACTGGAAAGGCGTCAAACAAAGGATGGACTGATAGAGTGACTAAAACAAACAGCTTGAACATAGGAACAAAGGAAAGGATGGCACAAGACCAAGCAGTTTCCTTCCTTTTTACATAGGGTTGCTTTTTCTGAAGCACCTCGATGGCACCTCACAACAACTGCCCAACTACTGAGAATCCTGGTCCAACCAATGGACAAATAATCTAACTATCACTGCCACTAACAAGAAAGGGATATGTAAGTATAATATACATGTGAGGGGGGCTTCAAAATGTTTGTGTAAAAATTGAATTAAAGAATGATAGAAAATTTCCGTGAATTTTATTGTCAGATTAATAGATTATGAACTGAAGTGGTTTGTGAACTGTCATGGAAAAGTTACATGTGATTAAATCAACTCGCAAAGTAAAGCAGATTACGTTCCATAATATAATATGCAATGTAATGCCTTTATATATAATGTAATGCAATCACTATAATGTGAACAGTCTTTATGTTTAAATGAGTGTTATTGGAGGTATATTGCCTATAGACTATATGCTCCCAAACTGGAATTTTTTTTCAAAGTTAAGTATTTATTTATTTTTTATACAAAACAATCTTATCACCTTAAAATACTTTTCATTACACTTAATACATTTGTCAAATCTGTGAATCCATTCTTGGAACCATTTTTCAAACTCATCAGTTTGGGATGGCTGACAACACCTCCCTCGGGTTTATTTCACTTCTCCATATGTCAAATTGCTGTCCTTTTCATGTCCCTCTCCATTCGTGGTAACAAAGAAATCAGAAGGAGTAAGGCCAGGTGAGTAAGGTGTGTGGGGCAGTTGCATTGTCGTGGTGGCAAAATCAGTCGCCCATCGGACACTAATCGGGCCTTTCTTTGTCACACAATGTTATGCTATTTTTTCAGAACCTCTAAATAGAAAGCTTGATTAACAGTCTGACCTGGTGTAATGATCTCCAAATTCACCAAGAGTTGACATTTTCCTCAGTTTGGGAAGTAGATGGACTTCCAGAAAGAGGTTTGTCATCAATTGACATTTCACCTTTTTTTGAAATGAGAAAACCACTTGTACATTTGAATTTTTTCCACTGTGCTGTCCTTTAAAGTTGTGTTCAACATCACAACAGTTTCTGAGGAATTTTTCCTGAATAGGAAACAACATTTCACAGCTGCATGCTGTTCTCTTAAATCACACATCACAAAAAAATAAGGTTTGAGCGAAATTACTTTTATGAAAAGAATTCATAGTGAACAGAGTGAACCTTCAGAAGAAACACCACAGGGTGTACTAACTCACAGGGAGTTGCTCAATGCTCTCCTCGTGGGAAAAATGTGTACTACAAAAGTTCCATTCTGCCCCTTTGTTGGCTTGTTTTGGTTCCTTCCTTGTATATAAGTAAATATTTGGAACTCTGGCTTCACTCTTCAGGTTTCCTGACATCAGCATCTTGGAAGTCAAGGCCAAAGGCCTCTGTAGTGTGTCAGCTTACCAATGGTGTTTAGATTTGTCAGTCCTCACCCCAACCAGCAACTGTTTGAGCCCTTTCTTCACATAAGTTAATTTAGATCTCTATCTTGGGCAGTGGTTCTCAACCTTCCTAATGTCGTGGCCCTTTAATACAGTTCCTAATGTTGTGGTGATCCCCAACCATAAAATTATTATCATTGCTACGCCATCACTATAATTTTGCTACTGTTATGGATTGGGCGACCCCTGTGATAGGGTCGTTTGACCCCCAATGGAGTCACGACCCACACGTTGCAATCCGCTTATCTAGAGGGAAAGTGAAAAGCGATTGCTGTTAAGCTTCCAGTTCAAAATGCATGAATTCATTGCCACTACATTGTGTTTAAACATGTCTCCATGGCCAGTGAATGGTTGCAGACAAGTTATTTATTTAAATACCATACTTAACTTAGTTTCATTAGGTTGCCTTGAAAAAAAAGCTCATTCAAAACATTGGCATCCCAGGAAATCTGCTATTTCAGAAAGGCTATGATGACTTTGGAGGATTCAGAATGAGCAATATTTATTGTTTTTCTCAAAGAACCAGAGGGGGCACTTATTAGGTAGAAGATTTAAGAAAATTGCTAAATGCAGTGGTGAGAAAAATGTCAGGAAACTTGCACCAAGGATTTTCCCCCCATCAATCTTTGAGGATATTCTACACGCATTTTATTGTGCAACTTACCCCATCAACTCTATACTCTAATTCTTGCCCCTTCATACATTTTTTGTTCTCAAAAGTCAAAGAACATTGAAAAGGAACAAGATATGATGAGTCTGTCAGGATGCTCACACTTCCATTTTTAAAAACAGTTTTATTGGCACTTCATCACATGACATACAATTCAATAATTCAGTTATATCAAGAAGAGTTGTACAACCATCACCACAATCAATTCTAGAATAGTTTCTTCTTCCATGTACTCATTGTTATTCATGAGTACATTCATGAGTAAAAATTAGTTATATATTTTAATTGTAGCATAAATATAAAAACATAGAAATCTCTAATACAATAACTTCTATATGTATAATTGGCATTAATTTACTCTTCATGCTGTACAACCAGTATTGATATCCTTTACCAAACTATTCTACCACCATTAACATGAACACAATGTCCCTTAAGTAAAAACTCTTCCTTTCACCCATGATACCATTGGTCAAGTTTTTTTTCTTATTTTCAGTAGTATTCTTGATATAGTATTCACATGTCTTACACACCCATAGTTAAATTGTTTGTAAGATAGTTGCACATACATCATCACAATCAGTTCTAATGCTCCTCTCCTCCAAAGTTCATTATTTACTCCACAAATACCCTCACCTCCCCCCAATGTCCCTGCTAAACTATTACATCATTCATTGTCTCTATGCATCAACTCCCTGTGTGCTCTAAACTGCAAAACCCCATGGATACAATAAAAACAAAACAGCAAGAAGAAAATAATAATAATATAAAGATAAAAATACAAATAAAGAATAAGAAGGAAAAGAAAATCATCAATATTTTAAAAGCTAGAGAAGAAATTTCTGTCATTAAACAAGTTAGAAATATTTGAGCATAGAGCAAATTCAGGTTAGGCCAAGAGGGAGGTCACCTGATCAAGTATCATATTATATTATGATTTGATCTACCATGATCATGTTTGCCATAATCTTTGTCTGATAGTAAAGCTATTCAAGTCCCTCACCCCGGGGTACAAGGGATCTGACAGAATTAATCGGAATGGAATTTGGACTACCACTGTCCTCCTTCGCCTTCTGTAAATTAGATGTTCACAATTTAAGCTCTGATACGTTTTTCTTCATCATCTTTTGATTTATTTTTTTCATCATCTTTGGATCACACAGGCTGGTGTGCTTATTCTTAGTTTATGCCTTACTTAGATGGTTGGTTGTTTGAATAAAAGTCTTTAACACCTCACACACTATTCCAATTGACAGCCAGGCAACATCTTCTTTATCACACTTTGTTGTAGCACCCTTATCTTCAGTGATCTCTTCTTGAAGGTAAGTATCAAGCAAGACCATGTTATAAGAACTAACTGTTCTTGCATTGGGGCTAGAGTTAAGTGGGAGGTAAGCACCTGTCTGCTTGTACACAGGTCATGAATGACTCTGGTTTATTTGGCAGTCATTTTGTAACAAAAACAAACACAAAATTTGTGTCAGTCTGTGTTGACTAGAGCAGCGGTGCTCAACTGTGAGTCGTGACCCCTTTGGGGGGTTGAACAGTCCTTTCACAGGGGTATCCCGATTCATAACAGTAGCAAAATTACAGTTATGAAGTAGCAACAAGAATAATTTTATGGTTGGGGGGGTCAACAAAACATGAGGAACTGTATAAAAGAGTCGCGGCATTAGGGAGAGTGAGAACCACTGGACTAGAGAAACAAATCCAGAAATATTCATATGTGTATAATAGAGAACTTTATATCGAAGAGTAACTGTATATTAAGAAAACATTCCACCCAGTTCAAGTCCAATATTAGCCCGTGTGTCCGATACCAGTCTATAAATTCCTCTTAAGACTCACGCAACATATACAATGGTGCTGAATACAGGAAGATGACAGGACATTGAGTGGAATGGAAAGTCTTGTAGATCCAGTGGTAGTGGCAGCATCTCAGCACTGACATAGGGCTCTGTGTGGCTCCTACATCACCAAGGCTCTGGCTGGTATCAACTTAGCTCCATCTGGCTTGTCAATAGGAATGTGGAGCAGACAGAGTATGTCTCCCGCCTCTAAGGAGGAAGACAGGAGTTCCCAGAATTCTCAGGAGTAGGATATGCCCAAACAGAGGCATTCTTTGCTATGACCTGATTCACAGGCTAGAATCCACCCCTTCACTCAATTTCACAGGAGATTATGTAACTGCCACAAAACCAACAAGAATAACCACTACAAAAACAAACTCAGGCAAAAAAAAAAACATACAACAACCAACCAAACAAGAAAATATCCACCCCAAATCAAAGAAAAACATTGTCCCTAATCCCTCTGGGGTATAAGGCGATTGCATTGATAGCATCAATAATTTTTCCAATGACATATAATTTAAAATAATGTTGATATGAAGAGTTTATGCACAAAACTGTCATTTTTATGTAGCATGCATTTAAGAGCCAGAGATTTGGAGAAGGGATAGAGAGATGGAAACCATGCTTTCAAATGTGATAAGCATAGATAAGTTGAAAGATAATAGCTTCACCTCTTTAATAAAATTTTCTATTGTTTTATAGCAATATTTTTGACCCTCTACTCTGGTTTACCCCTAAGTAAAACAGATATTATACTGGATTTTCTGAGAGTCGTAGACAGAGAGCTCACTGCATATTGGAAAAAAAAACAAGGACAAAGAAAAAATTAAGATACAATAGAAAATTAAAAATAAGGGAAATGGAGGCAACGTGATTTAGAAGTTTAGAGGAGGGAATTAAAGATAATCTGGGACAGAAACAAGAAGGGTTGAACCTAATAATTTATCCATTTATTTCAGAGTTAGAGAACCATATAAAATAGGCAAAAGTTACAGTTTTGTTTCAGTTCAGTAAACTCTCATCACATACATTTCTATTAAAATAATTTTCACTCTGTACTCTTGAAAAATTGGCTCAGCTTCAGGGCTTCATACATATAGGAATGTAGTAAATAAAATAAGTAGGTAGGTAGAAACTTATAATTTCATTAATAATAAGATAATTTATGTTATCCAGTTCTTGGCATAATTTAGTCCACTCTTTACCTTGGAAATCTGTTGATAGGAAAAAATAATACACATTCTATTGCTTGATATCATATGCACATAATTAAAAGAGAAAGAAGGAAGAGATGATTAGATAAGAATATCGCTAGGGACAATAAATATTCACTTAACTTAATATTTTTCCATGCTGCATACAACAACTTGTGTGAACAGAGACCCTTAATAAACACAAATAAAATATGTCTATGTCAATTACTCTTCATTCCTGGGAAAAATTAAAATCCCCACTTAGCTCAGACTTGATAATACTAATGTGTTAGGTATCCTTATTTGAAAGAACAAATCATAGATGTCATAATAATTAAACAAATACATTCCTTGGCTACAGTTCTCCTTTTGTTTTTGCTTCTAGCACTCCCTTTGCCCCTCTCATAATACCTCTGTTCTTGTTTATTTTTTCATTTCCATTTTAATCATGATAGCTGAAAGAGCAAGTTGTTTTTCTCCAATGAATGAAAGACATCCAAGGCACAGGGATTAATGAATCTCACAATACTTTTGAAAATGAGAAAAACATTCAGTTATTTTGAGCAGAGAGCATTTCCCACTTGGTCAAATATTTAACAGCAACCAGGCTCCTAAATAAACTAACACAATTAAGGTTTTAGCTGTCAAAAAAAGAGAGTTCTCTTTGTGCAGTGTGAACACAGGGTTAATGTCCACTGTCTTTATGTGGGAACCCACATGGCAATAGCATAACATAATAAGTTGAGGTTGCGTAAATTGCACCAAATATCTCACTGTTTACAATTGTTAAGATCCATTTAAAAGTGTATTATAGTACCTCCCTGATGAAATAAATAAGAAGCTGCACACTGAGTTATAAGGAGTTCTCTTCTACCCATTGCTAAGCTCTCTCAGCAGAGAGCATTGTTCCTCAGTATTAAGTATTATGACACATTTCTAATCAGATTCCTACTAATTAATCCCCTTGGGTAGTATTTATGAGAAAATGCAATAATTTGGTCATTATAATCCAAATCTCTTTCATTAAAACACATTTTTTTAAAAAAAATTCACAGAATAGAAAGGTAGAGTTCATAAAGTTGGCTCCTACTGTGGTAGTCAAAGGGAAGTTCCGGAAACAACAAAAACGTGTTTCTGATGTAATAGAAGATTCAATAGTTTCCTTATATATTTCACTTGATTTAGAAAAGTCACTGAGAAGTTTAACTGCATGAGTCTTCGGTGTCACATTAACTTTTTTCATATCATGTATCAAGAATAGAAATAAGTACAGAGACCATTTTTCACTACCAACATCTCTGTAAAACATGGTTGGAATATTTAGGAAATGCATTGTTTAGTAACTCTTAGACTAAGGGCCTCTTTATAATTTATTTTACTTGATGTGATAATCATAGAATTTACTCAACAATAATGTGGTTGCAACAAATGTTCTTTGAAAAAGTACAAAATGATAAAGTAAAAAAAATAACCTCAAACCATGAGAGTCAAACTTTATCAGAGCTCAAGGCTCAGTGTTCCTATATCCATTGTATCTAAATTGCGTCCTCAAATTTCTCCAAAAATGATACTACAAAGTGAACATTGTCTCCCAAGTTACTTTCAAGTGATGAAATAATTTCTCTATATCAAAGCACAGGAATGATTCATGGGGCAGCAGAAGCATATATCTACATTTGATCCTGGATTATGGGCTATAGTACAAATGTTTTTCATTTCCAGGGGGCTGTATAGTAAATTTTTTAGAGGGAATAATAGGTCAAATAAGTTTGAGACCCTATGCTCTATATGGATTCAACGTTAGGATCTTTTGAATTCAATTAAAAAACCTTCACTCCAAAAGTTTTAGTATACTAGCTCAACTAACGGCTGAGTAAACACCTAAGCAAAATGACTTTGATATCTGAATCAAATCAGTTCACTGTGGGAAAAAGTTAAAATCTATGGTTTGGATATTTTTTATAGATAATATTCAACAAAGGATAGAGAGTTAAGTAGTCCTAAATCATGTGTATGATATGAGATATAATTTAGAGTCATGCCATTATAAATAAAAAATAAAATAAAACAATATATATAAGAATATTGCAAGTATTTAAGAACAATGTGCAAGTGGATAGGGACAGCAGTGGATGACAATCTATACAAGGATGAAAACAGCTGCTGTGTTAGGCTTATAGAATTATGATTTCTCTTTCAAAAATATCTTTAATATTGTTGATATATCAACTTTCTCAGTGAAATCAAATAACCCCAAATCCAAAGAAAAACATGGGCAGGAAGGAAAATTCTAGGTCATGGCTAACTAAATTTTCATTTTACCACAATAATATCATATAAGTGTACCACAGAAGGCACAAGGCAAATTCAATACTCTTGTTACAGTCAAATCTTCCTTCCTCCTGTCCCTGAGTTTCCACAAAATATTTGAGAAAAAGAAGAGCCAGTAGAAAATGGTGTCCATTACCAGGATGTCTATCAGAGGAAAGACTTGGTTGGAAACAGTAGAATTGAACCCTTGACTGTAACGCTAATAATCATTTGATCTTTTGAATTCTACCTGAGTCTAGCACATAACAGGTGCTCATTAAGTTAGTCAAAATACTAGATAAATTAATGATGGATAAATCTTACCTCCAATTATAGAGTGATTACTGGTCTATTATTGAAAATATAATATTCAGTGATTTTAGCAAGTTATGCTGCCTTCATTTATTTATAGAAATTTCCAAATATGTGGTAAACAAATAAAATATAATCTATCGGGTTATCTAGGTTAATTGACTTTTCAGGATACTGCAGTGTTTGGTGGAACAATCAAATAAGGCACATTCTACAATAAAAAAAGCAGTCTGAAGGTGTGTTTCATAATGTAAAACATCATAAAAACACAATTCTCTTTTCTGCAGTTTGATAGGAGTCTTCCATATACTTAAATACACGTAAAAAACTAAGAAACTATTGTGTAACCACAAACTTAACAGATGAATTAATAACAATTCCATTAATTTCCTGAGGTCTAATTTCTTAGATAATTGAATAGTTATATGATGAATGATACACAAAAATCTGCACATAAATTTTACAAAGGTCCCACGTGAACTGGCATCACAAGACTTCATCAGCCATTATGTGTTTATCTTGATATGCTTTATGTTTATGAGAGATAAATGATTCTCAGTACTATGAAGAAAATGTATTGGTTAAAAGTGTTTACAATTATTTTAAGTCAATTTGATAAATGGGATTAAATTTATAACATTTCTAGATCACATAAAATTTCTATTACATATTAAATGTAAAGTAGAATTTAAGAATTCCCTTGGCTGCACTATCATGAGTGACATTTTACACTGGTGAAAAGTCATTTTCAGATCATCTCTTTAAGATATTGCACATAGCAAAGAAAAAGTACATGAGATAGAAGATTGAGTTGTTTAAAATATAAAACCACATTCTACTCACACTGACGATGCCTGCAGAAACATGGGGAGATTCCCCATTCTACATCACTCAAACTGGTGTTGATTGTCCCAATATGTTCAGGCCCACCACTCCACACCAGAAATATTTCTTGGCCTTTATTTGGAATAAATGGTGACTTAGAATGAATGTATACCAGCCACTCATCCAATGGCAAGATGAGACACAACTGGCATGGTAAGATAACAGAGATGGCTTGGGTAATTATCTCTGCACTGCACGGCCATTGGCACACATGGGATACCAAGAAGCCCCAAATAATTTCTCCAGCCCGATGGCCACATTTGAGGAGGCACACTGCCATCACCGTCCATAGGTTAGGCTGAGAATGCTCTCTCTGACCTGCAAATCAGTGTCTCTAATCTCCATGTAGTGAAGAGGTATATTCTGCCCTCAGAAGTAGCACCATCATGGATGAATCAGGAGTTCAAGTTGTGCCAAGTGAATTAGCTAGACCACAATAGAAGTACAAGGGCTTTGAAATCAAATTAGCATTAGAGTAATACTCTACAAAAGCAGACAAGGATCTAAATGTTAAATCTCATCAGTGTGACTCTTACTAAAAAATTTAAATAGAACCCATAGTGTATTAACACAATATACAAAATGTCCAGTATACTATTCTAAACCACTTATCATTGACTGAACCCCTAACACCTTAGCATGAATGAGATACAAAAATCAACTGATGCTAACCCTAAAAGCAACTGTCATAAACATGCTTCACCTGATGATTAAAAATTCTCCTTAAAACAAAGAGAAAATGTTTTAAATTTAAGCAAAAGAGAAAGTTTAAAAAATAGATATTATGGAACTGAAAAACTAAATAGTTAACAATTTTTAAGAAACAACTTACTGGAAGAGTTTATTATTCCAGTGGAAATAACAGTGAACTTGATGACAAGTCAAGAAAATTCATCCGAATTGAACAACAGAGGAAAACAGACTAAGAAAAAGATAAATAAGACCCTTGAAACCTGTGAGATAATATCAAAAGATATGATGTTTATTTCACCATAATCCCAGAAGAAAACAGAAAAGAAACTGAAACTGAAAAAGTATTTCAAGAAATAATGGACGGAACATTACAAATTGGGTGGAAGATAAATTGACAGATTATAAAAGCCAAGACAACTTCAAACATGATAAACAACAACAATAACAAAAATCCAAGGCTAAGACATAGTATTAAATTGTGAAAACTAGAGACAACAAAGAATATTGAAAGCAGCATGTGTTAGACAAGGTCCTATAGAGAAACAAAGCCACAACACTTGTGATTATAGATAGATAGATAAAACAGATAGATACAGCATGAAGGAATATAACAGTCAATTAGTCCACACAGCAGTACAGAGGGCTCAGTTCAACTCACTTCTGTGAAACAGTCAATATACTGGATGTTCTTCAACTCACAAGGGTTGCTGGGTCCAAGGTCCAGGAAGCAGACAGCTGAGTTTTCTGTAGAGCATTGCAGGCAGTCCAGCCACAGGCAGCAAACATCACGGCGGGTCACCAACAGTCAGCCAGACAGGACCTGACAGTCCCCAGATCAAGCGATGTATATACCAGCAGTGTGATGAAGCAGGGCTCAAAGGAACCTCAAGCTCTAGCAACATGGTCCACAGGTTGGGTGTCCCACAGGTAGTGTAGCTCCCAAGTTGAGGCAGAGCACTAGCTAAAATAGTCACCAGCACACTGGTCCAATCATCAGAGAGCAGGAGAGAGAAAGGAGAGGCGCACCGAGCCATTTATCTCTTTGCCCTTCAATCAAACTGCGACCTTATTAATCCCGCATGTTCTTATTGGCCAGGTTGGCACAATAAACATACAATCCCACAGCAGAAGAGGAATGACAACAATTTAAATGATAGTGGATTTCTTATTAGATACTGTAGACCAGAGAGAAATAGCTAAAAAGACAAAAAGAAAAGAAACCCCAAGTACTCAAAGACTTGTCAACTATGAATTCTATTTCCAGTGATAAGAGAAATAAACACATCTCAGATGAAAGAAAACAAAGAGAATTTGTTTCTATTAGACCTACCCTTAAAAGAAGAGCTTAAAGGAGTTCAAACAGAAATAAACTTCATAAAAGAAGTCTTGAAACTTCAGGGGGAAAAGGAAAGATAAGCTGGATAAAAAATATGGGTATGCATAATCAAATATCATTCAAAGCATGAATTTTAAATCACATTTGATGGTTGAAGCAAGAATTATAACACCATCTGATATGGTCATTAAGGTAACTAAAGAAATTTTAAAGAAAATTACATTTAAATGTAGGAGGATAAAAAAACATGGAAATAAGGCACCTACATTTCACTAAAAGTGGTAAAATGACATTAGAAAAAGGATATAGTAGTAAGTTATATTTGTAGTTTGTAAAAAATATAGCAACCACAAGAAAACTATACAAAATTCTATAGTCAAAAACACTATAAATATATAAACACAAGACTCTAAAAAATACTTAAGAAACAGAAAATGAAGGAGATAGAAAAAAGAGGAATAAGAAACAGAAGGAAAAAACAGAAAACAATACTCATTACTAGGTGGACTATTAACTTCAAGATCAGCAGTTCAAGACCACTAGCTGCTCCCCAGGAGAAAGATAAGGCTTTTTGCTCTCATAAAGCTACAGTTTTCTAAGCTCACTGAGACAGTTCTACCCTGCCCCAATGGAGTCACTATGAGTCAGCATCGACTTTAAGGCAGTGCTTGACTTTGAGATTTTTTAGCCTATTAGCAATAAATAATTTACATGTAAATTATCTAAATGTACTAAGTATATAAAAATAGCAAAATAGATAAATATTGGCAATGAATTAGAGTCCAATTCAATTAAAAGCAGGTAGAATTTAAAATAAAAGGGGATAGAAAATATTTATCATTCAAACATTAAACCATAAATGAGGGAAGAGTCATAATAACCAGATTAAAGTTTTCAGAGAAATGAAATAGCTAGCAACCAAAGGGGTATTTCTTAATAGTAAAAAGATCAATCTAATAATGACACAAGGAAGCCCAAGATCACATGTATCAAAGAGCTTTGCAAAATATGTGAAGCCAAAACTGATAGAGTTGTAACAAGAAATAGAAAAGTTCATCATCATAATCATGAAATTTAATACAATGTTTCCAATAATTGGTAGAATTGCTGGAGAGAAAATCTTCAAGATAAATAAAACAGACCACCAACCCTAACCCACGGGATTTAGCTGAAATTTATACATCGTTCCACATATCACAGTAGGATGCACATTCATAGAGAACAATATCACTGATATCAAGCACAAGTAAAATTTTGCTTAAGATCAACAACAGTTGCAGCAGTACATTGACAGGGAACTGCCAGAAATTCAGGCAAGATTCAGAAATGAACTAGGAATAAGGGATATAATTGCTGATGAAAGATGGATCTTGACGCAAAGCAGAGAATACCAGAAAGATATTTCATTGGCTATGAAAAGGCATTCGACTGTGGGGACCATAATAACCCATGGAAACTCTTAAGAAGTTGTTGTGCTCATGTACTTGCACAGGGTTCAAAAGGCAGTTGTGTGAAGAGAAAAGGGGCATTTTGCTTGCTTTAAAATCACGAAAGGTGTGCATCAGAGCTGTATCCTCTCACCATACTTATTCAATCTGTGTGCTGAGCAAATCACCAGAAGCTGGATTATGTGAAGAAGGTGACATCAGGATTGGAGAAAGGCTTATGAACAACACGTGGTATGCAGATGACACAACTTTGCTTGCTGAAAGTAAGGAAGATGTAAAGTACTTGATGATGAAGGTTAAGGAGTGTAGCCTTTAGTATGGATTACAATTCAATGTAAAGAAGACCAAAATCCTGACAACTGTGGCAATAGATAACATTATGATAAATGGAGAAAAAGTTGACATTGTCAAGGATTTTATCTTGCTTCAATCCATAATCAATGTTCATTGAAGTAGCATTCAAGAGATCAAAAGACATCATGCATTAGGTAAATCTGCTGCACAAGACCTCTTTAGAGTGTTGAAGAACAAGGATGCTACTTTGAAGACTAAGGTGTGCCTGACCTCAGCCATGGTATTTCCCATGCCTCTCATGTATGTGAAAGTTAGACACTGAATAAGGAAAACCATAGAAAAAATGGATACATTTGAATTATGGTGCTGGAGAAGAATATTGAAAGTGCCATGTACTTCTAAAAACACTAACTGTTCTGTATTGGAAGAAACAAGGCCAGAGGCTTCATTGGAGGCAAAGATGGCAAGATTCCATCTTACTTACTTTGGACATGTTGTCAGGAAAGATCAGTGCCTGGAGAAGGACAACATGTGTGTTATAGTGGAAGGTCAGGAAGGAAAACCCTTGAGGAGATAGAGTGACACCATGGCTACAACAATGAGCTCAATCAGAAAAATTGAGATAATGGCACAGGAAAGGGTGAGGTTTTGTTCTGTTGCCTATATTGGTCGATATGAAGTCAGAACTGGCTCAAAGGTGTACCTAATAGCAACAGCACAGAAGCCCTTTGGGGACAGTGGTTAAGCACTCACTTGCTATCCACAACTTTAGTAGACTAAACCCACCAACTCATCTAACCAATGAAGTCTTCTTTCATACACATTTACAGCCTCAGAGATCCTAGGAGGCTGGTCTGTAAGTCTGAATTGGACTCAATAGCAATGAGTTTGGCATTTTAAAACAATGTTTTACAACACTTGGGTGATTTCAAGGAAATTATGCTGAGTAGATAAATCTCAATAGCAAAGTGACGCATATTGGATGATTTACTTTACATAATGCTGTTAGAAAGACAAAATTATATTAGAGGTTGCTAGGGTTTATAGGAAAGGTAGAGGGAGGAAGGTAGACATGGGTTTATGGAATAAGGAGCCTTCTGGTGATGGGATAGTTCTGTATTTTGATTGTGATGATGGTTACTCAAAGTCACATATGTGATAATGTTGTATAGAATTATATGCACACTTTCACACATATAAAAATGAGTGTTTGCAAAGCTGATGGAATCTGGATAAATCCGTGGATTATATTCATTGTCAGAGTTGATAACAACTCATAGCGGCCCTATGTAGGGTTTGAACCGCTGCTCTTGTTGTTAGCACTCATGCCAAACCCAAAGGACTACTAGATTGATTATGTTGTCCTTGGGTGTCATTGAGTCAGTTCTGACTCATAATGATGCTCTGTACCACAAAACAAAACACTGCCTGGTCCTGTAAAATCCTCACAATTGTGTCTACGCTTGAGCCCATTCTTACAGTCACTATGTCAGTTTATGTCCTTGAGGACTTTCCTCTTTTTCGCTGTCCCTCTACTTTACCAAGCAGCATATCCTTCTCCAGGCACTGGTCTCTCGTGACACCATGTCCAAAATTTTGACCAAATACAGGAGATGAATTCTTACCATCCTTGCCTCTAAGGAGCACTCTGGGTGAACTTTTTCCAAGACAGATTTTACTTGTCCTTTTAGTAGTCCCTGGTACTTGCAATAGTATTCTCTAGCAACACAATTCAAATGCATCAGTTCTTTTTCAGTCTTCCTTTTTTAATGTCTGACTTTCACATGCACACGAGGCAGTGGAAATTACCATGTCTTGGGTCAGATGCTCCTTAGCTCTCAAAGTAACATCCTGGCTATTCAATAATATAAAAAGGTCTTGTGTAGCAGATTCACCCAATGCAATGTGACTTTTGATCTCTTGACTGCTTCTTCCAGTACCATTGATTGTAGCTCTAAGCAAGATCACTAGATTATAGTAATGTCAATTTCCTGGTCTTGTTAGTGCACTGCAATATACTATCTCACTGCCATAGAGTCAATTCTGACTCCTAGAGACCCCATAGGACAAGGTAGAATTGTTCCTGGTCTTTCTCCCAGAGGAGCGGTCAAACTGTTGGCCTTGCAAATCACTGTAATAGGCTATAATTGACAGCAATGAAGGACCCTTGGTAAAAATGTTCACACCTGTACCATTACCCTTGAATCTATCCAACTCGCAGGGACATTATAGAACAGAGTAGAACAATCCTGTGTGGTTTTCAAGTTTGTAATCTCTACGAAGTAGAATGTCACACGATTTACTCATGGAGCAGCTAGTAGGTTTGAATTGCCAACCTTTTGGTTAGCAGCCCAGGGCTTTAAACTTGTGGCATCAGGGTTCTGTGACACTTCCCCACACATTTCTTGAGGCTTCCTGTGGAACTGTCATCAATTTAAAATAAAAGCTAAGCAATATGTGAGATGAAACGATTCCCAGATGGTGAAGGAATTCTTATAATGTATGGGGAAGTAGGAGTCCTGTGGTTAAGTGTACTACCAACAGCCTATTAGCTGAAAGGCTGGAAGTTAAAAACAATCAGCCTTTCCATGGGAAAGAGATGAGGCAATCTGTTTCTATAAAGATTTACAGACTTGGAAATTCACAGGGACGATTCTAATGTTTTATAGGGTTGCTATGATTCAGAATCCACACAATGGAAGTAACACATGGGAGATGGGGAAGCAATAAGCAACGGCAAAGGTAAATGTTGGAAGTGTTGCAGAAAGCTGAAATATTGTCATGTATAATAACTCTAAGGAAAAACGTCTGATATAAATTACATTTAGTTTAATACAGTGGTTCTCTACCTTCCTAATGCTGCGACCCTTTAATACAGTGGTGACCCCCCAATCATAAAATTATTTTCTTTGCTAATTCATAACTGTAATTTTACTACCATTATGAATCGGGCAACTCCTGTGAAAGGGTTGGTCAACCCCCAAGAGGGTAGCGACCCACAAGTTGAGAACCGCTGGCTCAAAACCTACAGTCCTCTCTGCTTAAAATTGTTTATCTCAGTTTATAGAAGACATTCATATATATATACACGCACATACATATATATACATATACACATAAACTAAGTCAATAGCAAAATAGAATTTGTTTAAAGCTGAGGCTGCCAGACCACAGGTTTGCTATAAACTAATAGCTATCTATGTTACATCCTTTCCACATAAATCTGGCTACAGTATGACATACAAAATTGAAAAAAATGGACACTGGGTCGATATATGCAATGTGAAGAAGAAAGATACAGTAGTTCTAATATTTTTGCCAAAACACTCATCTGCATCTAAAATCTGGCTTTTCAAGGTGAATATATTGGAGGGATTTAAATGTTTGTGGGTAATAGTCATTTCAATTCTCTTAATTTCATTTTATGGACACATACAAAACTAAATGACCTTACCTCAAGATGACTGAAAGCTTTAACTTTCTAGAAATGGAGAGAAAGCTACATTAGCTTTGTTTAGAAACCCAATTAAAATAGTTTTCAGTGTATTTTCAATATTCTAAGCTCCAGAGATACGATTGGATTATGATGAACTGCTAGAATGTGTGCAGCAAGCAAAAGGATGAACGAAGCTTACATCAGAGTTCAAAATGAAGTTCTCTGAAAAGAATTGCAAAGCATTTTAAGGAGCTATAAACAAAAGGAAGAAGTATCTTTTAACAGAAGTTTTATTTGGTTATCAAAGAAACACTTTTGTCTCTGGGGACTTACATTTCCTTTTCTCTATTTAGGTATGTGAATTTCATCAATGCATATGTATGTTATTGTAATACCAACCCACATGGGGTATTTTCAGTGCTTTTCCCCTCCTTTTTTAGTTAAGAATTAAACATCAAGGCACAAAATTTTATTTTGTGGTAAAAGATATACCTGCAAGCAAAGCAGGAGGTAGCACTTAAACAATGTTGCTATGGATGGAATCTTGAGACTAGCATTATTTTCTAATTAGAAGCTTGCTCTGAGTCATCCTTTTTGAATCCATTATATTTTCAAATGCTAAACTGTGACTGGCTTTTCAAATATTGCTTTAATAATAGCTGTTAGGGAAAAGTTTTGAATCTGAATTATTGTAAGAATCATGATGATATAAAAATAAATATATGCTGGGTATTTCTACCCGGATTGTGCTCAAGCTTCTCAATATATGCATTTTCTATATAGAACACTACTACTCCTGTATTCCCTAGTCTGATAAAATGATAAATCTTTCCCATAGGTCCTAAATGAGAAGCTCCATTTCATTGGTTCATCATCATTCCTTCACATTAGAACAATCTGGGGAGCTTATTTTAAATGATAATAGATAGCAATGATGACTATGTAATCCCACTTGAGGGGAATGTACTACATAATCAAAGGTGAAAGGATATATAGGATGTATCTTACATCTGATATATTCCCTGTATCTTACATGGAAAAATGAATAACAATACTAATATTTATTATAATAAAAAGGGTCTTGGGGGTAGGGAGGAGGAGGGAAGGGATAAAGGAGAGATGATACCAAAGAGTGCAAGAAGAAAGAAAATGTTTTGAAAATTATGGTGGCAACAATTGTACAATCATGCTTGATCTAATTGAACTATGGATATTTGTATCTTTACAGATTCCAATAAAATTGGGGGGGGGGAACAGATTGACATTTTCAAGGTAACAAAATTATTTGTACCAATATATGTTTAAAGTCAAATTGTCTATGCTAATCATCCTATTTGTGAACGTGACTAATTCAAGTATATTTGTTTTATGTATACCATTGTTTCATCATGGATATTAAATTTGTATCTATAGTCTTTTGGAGATCTCAGTTCTCAAATTACTTCCAGTGTGTTTTTCTGTCTAATAATAGAGGGCTGAAAAATAAATTGTCATATGAAAGAAGAAAAGATATGCATAATGGTATGAGATGAACAATGATGAGTTCCCCAGGACTTTAATCCCATAAAAACTGGATTAGATCACAGAAAATGTTAATACAGTGCTAGTCTTGCCAAGTATTATCCTACTAATTGGGAATGTACTATAAATTCATTAGATTGCTCTCACAAAATATTATCCACACTGATGTTCTTTGAAGTGGTTCTGATCACATTGATGTCCCTGGCCAGTAGCATTTTGTAAATGGCTTCACTTTAAAAATTTAGGAACAAAGTCTTAACCCCAGTGTAATATTCAATATATCAGTGACATTTCAGTTAAATAAACAACAAATAAAGGTTTTAGTTGCCTATGGTAATAATCACTGAAAATGGCTACTGCTTTCTTCATGTGGGTGAAATAATTATTTTCTTTAAGAAAACTTTACTGAAATATAGCGAGCAAGATAAAATCTACAATGCAAACTGGAGTAAATCGTTAAAGAAATAAAATGGAAAGCTACTGTATATTCCTCAATAAAATAATTTCAAATATATTTTCCTCTGTAGAAAGCAAAAGACTAATTGATCAAAGTAATGATCAATTATTTATTACAAAATCATCATGAATTCAATTTATTTAAACATATATAGTATATACTCCATGAAAGTATGATCTTAAGTACAAATTGGACAGGGTATATATTAAAATATGATTCCTATTATTTCAGAACTTGAAATATACCATCAAAATTAAATATGCATATAACTCTATATTGATTTGCTTAGATGTAGTAGCATGTATATACTGAAGTAAAAAAGCACAGAAGTAAAAAATTTTCTAGAGTTTACTGTAGAGATGAATCTGAGCAGGTTCTTGAAGAAGTGATAAAAATCAAAGACACATGGAGATAATTAGTACAAAGGATGAACAGTAGAATGAGAAGGTGCCTAGCTACCACTACCAACTGCTCTGAAAGAGATTGCATTTAAAAGGCCTGGAAAATGTGAAACATAACATCAAAATCATACAAAAGACAAGATTTACTAGTTGGATATAGACTCGTGTAAGACTCATAGATTATGGACCTTATTATTCTTCATGTCTGAAAATGAACTCACCTCTAAGGCTCAATTTTCAGCCACCCAGTAGACAAGTCTGGAGGGACAACAATAACACTAAGGAGGGCTAGGATTAGGGTTAGGGTACCATACCATTTGAGATCAAATGGGCAGCATTTGATAGAAGGGTTAGAAAATACAAAGGAACAGAAACTGGAAAGGGGGAGAAAACGGGATAAGAGATGTTTCATTGTACAGACTGCAGTCAAAGAGATGACACAAAATATGTATGAATTGTTAAATGGAAAAGGGATTTGTTTTGTAAATCCCTACCCAATTTAAAATATATAAAATTAAAAAAAAGATTTTAAATAATGTATCTGATCAATTTGTGTAGAAACTGTTGAATGGGAAGTTACTACTATGTAAACCTTCATTGCAACACAATAAAACATTGTTATTGAAAAAGGATAAAAGTCAGGTCTACTGGTCTGAGAAACAAACATCTCTTGAGGAGCTCTGGTGCTGTAGTGGTTATGTGATTGGGCTGCAGTCCACATGGTTGTCAGTTCCAAACCACCACCAGCTTCTCAGGGAAAATTATTGGGCTTTCTACTCCCATAAACAGTTGCAGTGTTGGACACTGACAGGGATTTGCTATGAATCAGCATTCACTTCATGCCAGTGAGTTTGAGTTTCTCTGAAGAATGCAAAAAGAAAAAAATATTTAGAGAATTAAGAGAAGAACCTACAAAACAAAAACTGTTGATTCTAACTCGTAGGTAATTAAATATAAAATCTTCAATTTACATGATATGTAAAGTTCGTTATTCAGCAAAGGAAATGTCAATTTTCTATTAGGTAGGCTAAATAAACTAATTTCTCCTTTCAACTGTTGTTAATGAGCTCATAATACCACAGTGGTAAAATCTCTGTATTTTCTGATGTGATTTATACACACCCTTGTGTATATATAGAAAAATGCTTAAATATATCTCACATAGGAGGGAAGTGAACGAAGATATATTCATTCAACATAGTCTTATCATTTCATTCAATTTCATGCTGACTAGATTATACCAGTTATAAAGGTGTGTATAAAGGGGTAAGTGTGTAACAACACAGTCTACTGGAGTTTGCTTTTCCCATTCATGACCGACCCTGACTGCACTAAAGAACTGTGGTTGAAGCCATCATGGGTTACACATTGAGCTGCTAAGCATAAGTCAGTGGTTCCAATTCACCAGTTGATCTATGGGAGCGAGATGAAACTTTGTCCTCCCAGAAAGATGTACAGGCTCAGAAACACAGAGGGGCAATTCTATTCTGTCCAAAAGGGTTCCTAAGAGTTAGAATTGACTTAATGACAGTAGGTTTCATGAATTATTGTCATTAGACCTAATACCTGAGTATAATCATCTCTGAACTGAGCTCTTTTCCTTCCTCTGCTAATTTTTTACAAATTTTGGGAATTACAAATTCATCAGAGTCCAAACAGCAAGCTTTGCATAGTATGCTTGCATCTCAGACTGAAACACTTTCTATTGTAGCTTGAGACAATAATTGTGCTATTGCCATATTTTAAACCTGCATACTGAGAAGTCATAGCATAATCATTAAAATCTCTCTAAATGGCTCATTATGAAAGGTCAGACTGTGAATGGGCTGTTCAGTGAGACAACTGGCCAAAGACACCACAACAGATACTGGAAGAGCTCCTTTCTCTAAAGCAATTTTGTTCACAAAATGTCCTGAAAAGTAATCCCAACGTAGATATATTAAAAAATGCTGTCATGCTTTATTTAAGGTCTCAGCAAAAGTTGAAGATCTACCTATGAGAACCCTTTGAAAAACATATGAAGTAGATTATCATTTCTATCATAGATCCTGTGTGGCACGGGGATCACAGAAAAGAATAATAACTCATATATTAAATATATTCTATTTACCCCTCAAATCCATGCTATTATTTACTGTTTATCTGGCAAGTATGCTTTGTTCATTGTCCATGGAAGCATAAGGGGTTAAATTATTGTAAAAGATACTGGAAACACACAGTAGATTTGAATATCAGAAATAGGTTTAGAGCTAAGCCTAGCGAACCAATATCAGTCAACCACTTTCATAGGCAAGTCCTCTGACTATATTCAAAGGGTGGTTTAAATCAACACATTGATTTTGAAACTGGTTTTTAATTGGGAAAATATTTTTTAAACTTGATAAGTGTTTCTCCTTATTTCCAAAATTGTTTCACATTCATCTTTAGCTATATAAAAATTTCACAAAAGTAAATGAGATGAACTAAGCATATTAGATTAGATATATAACTGCTGACAAGTACCCCTTCTTCCAAAAGAGAGAGAAAGAGAGAGAGGGAGAGAGAGAGATAAATCTCGTGTCAATTTGGAACTTGAGAGGGTTAAGAGTGAAGGGGTGGAGTTGAATCTGTCAATCAGGTCATATCCAATGAGGCCTCTGTGTGGATATGGCCTTCTCCTGAAAATTCTGGGAACTCTGGTATTTCCTCCTCGGAGGCAGGAAACACACTCTCTGCTCACTCCTTGAGAGATGCTCTACTGGGGAAGACACATAAAGACCCTTGCTAGCACTGAAATGTTTACAAAGCCAATGGAAACACAAGACATCCAACCCACTGGCCTGTGATCCTCCTACATTTGGCATCATTGCATGTGTTTCATGAGTCTGAAGAGAACGCCAAAGATTGGTATCAGACATTTAGACTAATATTGGGGTTACAGATTTGATCTGGACTGGGTTGGGACATTTTCTCAACATTCAATTGCTCTTGTATATTAACCTCTTTCTTATTCACGTTAGTCTCCATGAATTTGTTTCTCTAGTCTATCCAGAATATACATATATATGTGTGTATATATGTTTGTGTGTATCTATATTATATATTCTAGTCTAGTTTCCATAATGCTAATCCCCAAAATAATGTAAATTTCAACCAAGGAGGTTTGAAAATAGCCACCGACGTAAACAGGATGATGGAAAGGAAGAACTGTGTGGTTTACAAGGTCCATGTATTCACAATCCAAGAACCCTTATTCCTGTCCTTGGGTTTGAAAGGACTGAGAAATCCAAGGATAGTAAGCAATTTTTATCTTCTGTTGTTCTTAAGAGAACAAATAATAGTGATAGTGAGATCTTCAACTTAGAAACTGATGCACTTCCTATGGAAAAGTTATAAAATCTATGACTTAAAATATTTTGAGAGAGTATGCTGAAATTTTCACTCATATGTCTGGGAGGCACTTCTACTTTGAGGAGGTAAAGACAAGTGAATTGCTGTTTGGACACAAAGGGGAGGCTTCAAAATGCAGTCCTGTTTATGGACTGTACTTACTAAGAATTCAACAGTTTTAACTTGTGTATTAAAAAACCTGGCACTTTCTCTAGTTACATCTGGTTGGTTGGTACTCACACCTCCATTTTATACTGTTAATATGTGTGGGGTCTATGCTTTTTGTTTATTCACAAATACCCTACTCCTTTCAAAATGTAACTTACAGAAAGAATTGTACAGAGTAAACACTTAGTAAATGTTTGTGCTTACTACCATAATCAACATAAAGAGTGAGCATTCAATAAATACTGTTGATTGACTAGTGTTATTAGGCTAAATGCTTTCCTAAATGTCAACTGAAGAGTTAGTTTACAAATCAGTCATTTATTTGGTGTCATTTATCATGTTTAACTAATGGAAAGCAGAATGGCATATTAATTTATGTTGAAATAAGATTCCCAGCTTATCAGACTCAAGGTCTCTCCCAAATTATTGTTGCTGACGCTAACAACATTTTAAGTAAACTTTCTCATCCAAATTCACTGAATACTCTCATTTCAGATGTAATAATTATCTCAATTTTGCTATGGGATAAACCTATCTCTACCGATACATGGGCAATAAATGAATAGAAATGGCAAGAAAAGTATTTCATATTCCATCTACATGGACTTTAATATGATAAATGAGTTTCTGGGAGGAATGAAATATATTATATTTAATAAAGGCTAATTTTAATTTGGGTAGAATATACCTTTAATAAGTTAATTTAAGGGAGTGTTAGCTGAGATAAACAGTTTAGTATTCACACATACAACTACCAATAGTGTACTATAATTTTTGGAATGAGTAACTTAATAGAAAATACACCTGAACTGAATAAATCATGTCTAATAGAATACATTTGATAAAACTGTAATAAAATACCATCTATTTACTTCTGAAATAGTCTCTCCTTAGAAATTGGTATCATCAATCTCTGACTCCCATCCTAGCTGTCACTATCACATTCAAATATAGAGAAGCTAAAGTGTCATTTGTGCACAAAAACACCCAAGTGGTTGTCTCAGTTTTAGTCCCTTGATTGATTTTCCAGCTTTTCTCTCTAAAGGAAAGTTGCCCTATCTTGCCTAAGAATATTCTATTCACAGTCATTTCTCTTCCAAAGTCCCTGTCAATCTTCCGATCCCTTCCACAGTCTCCCTCAGACTGCCCCCTGCAGCGCACAGAGTCAACAGTCTACGATGATATGACCACCCAAAGATTCCACTCATATCTTTCTTATCCTTGTTTACACATTGTATAAAATAGTTTATTCCAAAATGGACTATAATATATTAAACAAACTGGACTTCTGAAAATCACCTGAGATATTACAGAATATAAATTACAAGATCACAAGAAAACTTCTTTAAAACTAGACTTACCTTCTAGGTAAGGATGTCTTCTATAAGCCTTGTTCCCAGACAGAACTCAAATGACATGTTATCTATCAAATGTCAACCAGCTATAATGAACCTGGTAATCAGCCTGCTCCAGAACAGGGCACATCAACGATACGTGAAATTTCTCCTCATGCATTAACATTTTATGTCTAAAAGGCTTATCCCTTTGTGCTTCCACATTCTCCTAATTATTTTAATTGCTCAAGCAATTATCATTTGTCAGTTCAGAAATTAAAGGAAAACAATGAGAAATACCAGACTTTAGGTATTTATTCTTGGCACTAATAACTTTTTGCTTATTACATCAATTTGCACGGCAATATTTTACTTTGATTGAGACTTATTTTTGATTCAACAAGGTGCTAAAAGATCTTTTGTGTGCTCCCTAAAATGATGCCTCTAAGGTAAGTTAACTTACATGTAGAAAACAACATTGAAATTTTATTTTCACAGGAAAGAATAAATGAAAGAGAGCACATTTATTTTGAGAGTTTGCATGAAAGGGTGAGGGGAGAGTGAAATTGTGTATATATTCTCCCCAAATGGAATATTTTTAAAAGTTATGTATTTAAATTTTTTTACAAAACACCCTTATCATCTTCTAAGCACTCTCCATTACACTTAATACATTTGTCAAATATGTGATTTCATTCTTGACAGCACCTCCCTTGTTTTTTACTTCACCTTATCTACATCATAAATTCACTGTACTTTCATGCCCTTGTTCATTTGTGGAAACAAAAAGAAGTCAGATGAGTCAGGTATGTGGGGTAAGAGAGGCATGCTGTTTTCTGCCAAAAACTGGTGTAATGAAATAGCTGCATGAGCAGGTGCATTTTGGTGGCAAACCAGCCTGCCACAAATCAGGCCTTCTTTGTCACAAAGCTATACAATCTTTTCAGAACCTCTGAATAGAAAGCTTGATTAACAGCTTGACCTGGTGGAATGAACTCCGAATGCACTGGGAGCTGACATTTTTGTCAGTTTGGGAAGTTGATGTATGTCCAGAACAAGGTTTGTCATCAATCAACATTTCACATTTTTGAGACCAGAAAAATCACACACGGTACATATGAGTTTTCCCATAGCTCAATCCTTGTAAGCTGTGTTCAACATTACATCAGTTTCTGCATCACTTTTCTCTAGCAGGAAAAGAAATTTCAGAGCCACATGCTGTTCTCTTAAATCAGTTATCACAACAAACGCGGTTTGTGTGAAACTGCTTTTTTTATGAAAAAAATCACTCTGACCAGAGAGTACCTTCACAGGCTATACCATTGGGTGCACTAACTCAGAGCGAGTTGCTTGATGCTTGCCTAGTGGGAAAAATACATACTATGAAAGCTCTTCTCTGCCCAGCGCAATTCTGATTTTTTTGGGGGGGGGGTATATTCTCATGTGTGTGTATGTGTGTGTGTGTGTGTGTGTGTGTGTGTGACTTCCACATTTGATTACAATTTAAAAAGTCACAAAAGAATATCTTCCCCAATGTAAAACTGAGAACAAGTTACATACACCCCCAAAATAATATTTTAAAAACACATTAGAAATTTGAAGATGCAAGAAAACCAAATGATCTAAATTTTATAAAGGAATGAAAGTTTCTAAGGAAAGAATAGACACGTATCTGCTTTATCACTTTAAATAAAACAAAGAGACTAGTAAACATGCCACGGGATACGAAAAGGTGAATAACTTTTAACTACCACATATGTGCTGGCATGGTGGATTCGAATCCTGAAAAGCCCACGAGGCTTTCAATAACAGTGGAAGAACACCAAAGTGGATAGCAAGGCTGAAATGTTAAGAGGCTTCAAAGGAACACAGAACCCTCACTGAATAAATAAAAGGGATATACCAAAGATTGGGGTGAAGTGTAAGTCTGGGTACTTTAGAGAAACAAATCCTCAGAAACTTATGTATAGGAGGGAGTTTTATATAAAGGGTAAGTGTACATCAAGAAAACATCCCAACTCAGTGCTGCCCAAACCCACATGTCCAACAGTAACCCATATGTCCAACACCAATCGACAAAATCCTCCTCCATCTCACAAAACAGACGCAATGATGTCGACTGCAGGAGAAAGCCGAGTCAGTCAATGTGTAAGCATCTCAGCACTGGCAGGGGTCTCCACATGGCTGCTCCAGCACCCAGGGCTGCATCAGGGGAGGTCCATGTGGCTTCTCCTCAGGGATGTCTTCCAGGAAGTGAGCCTTGCCAGCTAGAGCAGGGAACTAGCTAAGGCATTTGCACCTTGGTCCAACCGTCAGAAAACAAGAGACTCGAGAACTCGAAAGGCGAGGCTCACTGAGCCATTTATCCCGCCGCCCTTCAATTTACCCCACATGTCTTTATCGGCCAGGTTGGCACAATAAAGTAACTCAGGCAATAATAACACCTAAAACAAACAAACAAAGCCCCCAAAGATATAACAGCTTTCACCATGTATAAGAAATGCCCTGCCAAATCCTTGGGGTACATGCATAGCAAAATAGAGACACATAAATTTGGAAAGTCAGAGGTGGAGCTAGAAAGCAGAGACCTCACCAATGATTCCAAATCTTAGTCCATGGACTATAAGGTGGAAAAGAGCACCGGTCGTTTGAAATTTGACACCAGAATCTCACAAAGGCAGAAATATAGAAAACTCTGAATAAAGGAAAATCTTGATACCATCTTCACAAAACTTCACACCAGTGATGAATTGGCATTAACTAAAACTACAGCGAAGTTCTGGTCCATAAAATATACTCAAATAAGAAGGATGGGATCATAGTAGAGTAAGTCTACAGTATCCTCCCAGAATGGTGGGAGGATACTGGAGAGGGAAGAAGACCCATATCTTTCAAGTTTTTAGTGAAAAAATGAGCATATTCATTGGATGAAACTTCAAAACATCAGATAACGAATAAATACCAGGAAAAGAAAAACAACACAAGGGAGAGAGTAAACTGAACTAGCAGAACACACACAGGATTGAAAGATTATTATTTTCTCAGCAGCCATGATGGAAAACTTCATTAACTACCCAAAGTAATTCCTAAGAACACCCAAAAGGTTTTCACAAAAAGAGAAATCAAAAGAGCCAGGTTGACTATACTATGATCAGCCAAATTAGGCATTAATTTAAAAAAAACTATTACATGAAACAAAAATGGCATGGCATAATGGTAAACAGATCAACTCATTAAGAAGAAATAATAGTTATAAATATAGATATGAGTGTGCTTCAAAAAGTTTATGGAATAATGGAATTAAAAGATGAACATTTCCATGAATTTTTGATACCCCATCATAGACTTTATACTGAAACCCCGAAATATGTGAAGTAAACACCGACAAAATTGATGTAGTCTATTCTACAATAGTAAGATTTTTACACATGATCTTAATTATGTGATAGGTCATCCATTCAGAAGATTAACAAGGAACTAGAGTCTAGATGTCAGTATGAGTGAACTAAATTTCATGCACATTTATAGTACAGTATAGTACACTTCACCCAACTACAACAGAATACACAAGGGCAAGTCAAAACGTATAGCAAATTATCTTGGAAACTTTTACATATATATTTTTTTCTTTTAAATTTATAATTAATTGGGAGTTAATACATATATCATATGATTCCATAGTTCAGTCACAACAAGCAATATTGTACAATTGCTACCACAATCAGTTTCCAAACATTATTTCCTTCCTGGACTCTGACATCATCTCCCTCTACCTCCAGCCCCCACCACTCTCCACCACCACCCACTGGAAGAAATACATATTCTACTTGCTTTCCTTATAGGTTCATAAATCCTGGGTTTCAGATACCAAAAAAAAAAGAGCAAATCATATAACAGTGGTTCTCAACCTGTGGGTCGAGGCCCCTTTGGGGATCTAGCAATTCATCATCCAATTCATCACAGTAGCAAAATTGCAGTGATGAAGTAGCAATGAAAATAATTTTATGGTTGGCGTGGTCACTACCACATGAGGAACTGTATTAAATGGTCGTGGCATTAGGAAGGTTGAGAACCACTGATAAAACACAACTTCAAGAGGGTGACCTCCAATAACAATATCTTTGAGATAAACTCTAATAGGAACAATAAATAAATACATGAATACAAAAAACGTTGAGAACCAGATCAGGTCCAGCTTGCCAGAGGGGGCATCAACTGACAACATTTTAACTGTTCAAGTCAGGTCCCTTTGAACTACTATAGTCATCTCTCCAAAGCACTCTCTTTAGTTACAATTATGGAGATCACCAGAGGCTTATTTCCCAAGTAGTTCCACAAATGAAACACAGATATCAAAATGTGAAGTTTCTGCTTCTTGAAATATCCTCCATCTAAATCCTCATACCTCTGAAGGCTGTGCTTCCATCTCTCTAAGCCTTCCTTAAAGATTTCTGTCTTCAATCTACACCATGTCAAACAGTTTTGGAATCTCTGAGGAACTCAAAATGTGTTCCTTTTCCATGTCATTTAAATTTTAACAACAGAAAGAAATATTAAGCGTCTAGAGCATGGTTGTAGGGTGAATAGGGTAAGGTTTTTTTGTGGGAAAAATGTTATAGGACAGCCTTTGCTACCACTGAAAAATGAGCAGTTACATTTTCATGATTGAAAAAAAAAATCCCGAAAAAACGTGGTGCAAATTCTTTGGCCTTTTTTCTTACCAATGCAGTTTTCAATATTCTGAAAACCTCTTCCCTATAGTCTGTCATGATTTCCCTGTGCTCTTTGAGAGGATCTATCACGATTACTCTTTTGGAAATCTAGGCAATACTCCTCATAATCTTTTGAGCTAACCTCTCTTCTTAGAATTTAACTGCCCAGCATATCCCCCCACCCCAAGTCACTCTTTTAATTGGACCTTGCTTTTTAAATCATGTTGGAAAATCAAAGATTTATCCCCAGGTACAATTTGCTCCATAAAATCATCTTCATTTGCTTTGATCTTATTTAAAAGAATAATAGAAAGATGAGTTCTTTGAGCTACCTGATATTTGTATAAAATATTTGGCAATTGTCTAGTTGAAAGATTGTTGAGACTAAGATGTTTACTTAAAATTGAAAGTACTGAACATGTAAAAATCCAACTTAAATAGTTATTGTATCAATGGTCTTCTTCCACTAATTTCTGACTTCAACCACAGTTCTACCAGGCCTTCCTTAAAACACTTTCTCTATCTAAAAATAATTCTTTCATGTACAGCATTTCCATAACTGTGTTGTAGAACCTTAGTGACTTGGAAAGATGTCCACTAAAGTGTGTTGAAATTTTTATATTGGTCCTGACCTCAAAATAAGTTTTTTTCTCATGGCACAAATTTTCTGACAGTACCCTACCAAGATCAAAATAAGTGTATTACTGGGAGAATTTGTAGCCATCAGCTGATACCAAGACATGTTTGAATGTATTTTGTTTGGAATAATTATGTAGATGGGTGAAGTGGGACCCAAGTAACTTTTTGCATATGTCTTACTCTCCAGTGTTGACCATGTTAAGTCACAAAACAAGTCTCAATGCGTTTTAAAGAGTTAAGAGTGAAAGCACAACAAGTTTTTGCTTCTACCATAGAGGAGTGAAACTGGAAATAAATGTTTGAAAGAAAACTGGAAATTCCATTAAAACGTAGAAACCAAACGATATACTATTATTGGTAAAATAAGAAATAATAAACGAAACAAAAAATGCTTACCGATTAATGAAAAGTAAAACTTAATATACTCAAACCAATGAAATACAGCTAAGGTAGTGTTTAGTTGGAAAGTCATAGCTACAAACACTTACACTAAAAGAGAAGAAACAGCACAAATTAATAATTTAACTTCACAATATAAAAAAATAGAAAAGTAAAAGAAAAAATGTCCCAAGAAAACAGAGGGAAAAAATAATATTACAGAGCAGGTAAACAAAATAGACTAGAACAACAGAAAGACTCAACAGAACCAAAAATTGGTTTCTTGTAAAATATCAGAAAAATGCACAAATCATAAGCTACTCTGACATAGAAAAAAACAAGATGTTAGTAAATAAAACCAGAAGTAAGCATGATAATATAATCACCAATCTTTTAGAAATTAAAAGGATCATGAACAATTATATGCCAATAAATATCCTATATTTAATGAATAAGTCATTAGAAACTTATACACTAACTAAATTGGCCTACAGAGAAAAAATAATAACAAACATAATAACATAACAAAAATAATAACAAACTCATAAAAGAGATGAACTTTGAGAGTAATCAAAATTTTCTTGTCAAAGAAAAAGTCCAGGACCTTTGCTGATGAAGTCTACTAAACAATTAATTCTTCTCAAACTCTTGGAAAAACTAACTCTTTTTATGATGCCTGTTGTGCTAATACCAAAGCCAGATTAAAACACCATAAAAATGTTTAAAGGTACAAATCAACATCTCTTATAAATGCAGATGTAAATATTTCAAGAATATCCCAGCAAGTAAAATTCAACAAAATATTAAGCTTTATATACTACAGCTAAGTGAGAGTTATCCTAAGAATAGAAGGGTCGTTCAAAATATGAAAATCAATTCAGGACCTCTGGGATGATGACCAACAACTAGCAAGGACTGGAGACTCTCATTAATAATGACAGAGTAAAATTCAGTGCGAGAGGAAACTTAAGCTTCCTGAAAACCAGGAGAACAGCCTCTACACCAAGTAGGCAGAGCAGAGCTTATAGTTCAAAGAGCTACCAAACACAGAGTCCAGTAGACTCTGTTTCCAGTTACTATCAGCCCCTGTGTAATGTCTACAGGGAGCCACCTCACTTCCTGCACCCCCTATAGCCACTGACCAGAGGCAATAGTCACTCTGGTGCACACACCCCTCCCCCCCAGCACATACACTTCCTGCATTCCAGCCTTGGCTCTCATCCACCCAGTTTAGCTGGCTTCTGCTTCCTTGCTCCCCAGCCTGGCTCTGATCAGCTAGGCTTGGCTTCCTCGCCTACCAGACTTGGCTTGGCTAGCATACTTCCCTCCTGTCACTTGACTGACCAGCAGGACTCAGCTCAGCCCAGCTCACCTTCCACCAGCCCAGCTCCAGACTTCTTGCCTACCACCTATCCATGCCAATCTAACTTAGAATCCCCCACCCCACGGGCCTCCCACCATGCTTCTGCTTGGTATCCACTATATACCCACTCAGATGAATCTGGCCCGCTTGTTTGTTTACTGCTCTTGCTTTCCTTCCCCATAATTGCTTTGTGTCCCCTCTCTCTCTCCTTTTTCTTGAAACATTTTTACTATACCTATCAATTTTTAATCATCCTACATCAAATACGTGTCCATTAGTTTTATGACTGTTTTTATATTTATTATCACTCCCCTTTTCTCTCTTTCCCCTTAATTCTCTCTCTCCATTTTCTCCGTTCTTCCACTTCCTGTCATTAACCCTGTACTGCACTCATCAAAGAGATCAAATGGTTCAGCAGTCAGCCCAACACAGAGAACTGCACCACAATGCTACACAAAAAAAGCAGTCAATCACAGTATACACACACCAACCATTTTTAAACATCAAGAAAAAAAGGTTTAGAATGATAATACAAGGTCACAGGAGAGAATGGTATTAGGACACCTGAATTTCAGAATGCTAAAATAACACTGAAAGCCCAAGAGCAATTTTCAGGGTCCCACATGAATTAAACGTACATTTAATGTTCTCAGGTCATTTAATAGGAAAGTGAACAGTCTGGTCCACAGTCAGAATGAATTGGAATGTACATTTTTGCAGATAGAGTTAAGTTTAATTTAACGTGTTATCATTTGTTTTCACTCTTACTTTTCATTGAACCTCTTTATTAATTGTTAAACTGGAAGGAATAACATTGTCTCCCCACTTGTGCAGAAATTCCCAATTTCCACCCTCAGAATATTTGTGCATTTTCACTTTAGGCCCATTTTTAACTTGTTCTAGTTTTATTACTTTCTGCTTTCTTATGGAAAAGAATCAAATGAATCCAATGCATATAGCATATTAATAGAATGAAGGAAAACATTGATAATCGTGATTCGGAATAAAAAACCCAAAACAGTCTATAAAATCCAACATCCTTTCATGAGCACAAGTAAAATTCCTCAACGTGATAAAGGTATTTTTTGATACCCATGTGGAATATAATACACAATGGTGAAAAAACTGAAACCAAATCTAAGATCAGGAAGGATCCCTGGTGATATAGTGTGATCTACAATGACAGCAGTTTTAGGTCAACAGCTGATCCACAGATAAACATGGGGTTTTCTATTCCATTAAATAGTTACAGACCCAGAAACTCAGAGGGGGCAGTTCTAGCCTTTTTTATAGGGTCACTATGACTCAGCATTGACTCAATGGCAGTGAACAAAAAAAGATCAGGAACAAGAGAAGGATACCTGATTTTACAACTGCTATTCAATATTGTGCTGGAAAACTGAGGGTAATTAAACATTAAACAATAATAAAAGGCATCAAAATAATAAAAACATACTCTACTTACAGATATTGTGGAACTACATATAGAAAACCATCCCAAATCCTCATGAAAGTTACCATACTAATAAAAGAATTCAGCAAAGTTACAGGGTTTAGGACAGAACTTAGGACTATATATGAGCAATGAGCAATCTGAAAAACATTAAGAGAGCCACTCATTTTGCAACAGAATTTAAATGAATAAAATACCTAGGAATAAATTTATCCAGGAATAACATTATCCAGAGAGAAAGACTTTCAAAACGAAAACTGAAAAACAATGCTGAAATAAATTGAATAACCAAGAATTTTTTAATGAAAGGCAAAGTTGGCGCAACTAGTCAGTCCGAAAGGAAAAATATTGTTTTATATCACTAGTACAAAAAAATCAAGAAAAGCATCATTTTTAGAAAGTTACCAGAGTTGGAAGCACAAACTGCTAGGCTAATAGCTAAGCACATGTCAACTGGGTGAAAGGATGGGATATATACAAAAAGGGGGCAGTCGATACAAAATGATAGGGGCAAAGCAGACACTGGAGGAACATAAAAGTTAAAAACCTAAGTAATGTGCACCAGTAGAATAAATAAAGAAACTCTGGTTAATATACGCAATAAAATATTGTACATCATGGAAAAAGAACAAGAAGAAAGCATGAAGCACCTCATGGCATTGATTGACCTGGAGAACATTATGCTCAGTGAAATTAGTCAATAAAAATATGACAGATCTTATTGAAACCACTGTTATAAGAGGGGAATGACAATACCAATATGTTCATACCAAAAGGAACAGACTATGGAGAAAGCCAAAGTGGAAAGGATAAGGGAAGGAAGATAAGGCAATGGTTACACTGTGATGGGGGTTACTTTCACAGTCTTCCATTGTGCCTAGGTAAGACCCATCAAGTGAAATGGAAGTCCATGAGAGGGAAAAGAGAAATCAAGGTGCCCGTGAAGGGTAAACCCTTGGGAGCTTTGCTCAGTAATCTAAACTTTAATTAGTAATTTAACCTGAAATGTAAATCCCTACATAATTTACAATAAATGTTATAAAAAATAAAGCTGATGATTAGTTTTCCCTTTTCTTTGGAAAAAAAATTTAAAAGAGGTAAATACTATTACACACATAATCTTACAATAATAATGATCCGCACTAGACACATAGACACTCAAGTTGAACAATAATGAGAATGTCAATAGGACAACAACGACAAATATATAGATATTTTACAGAGACTACTTCTACAAATGTATTTGTATGTGCCAATATATATCCAAGAATATAGTAGAGTATACAAAAGGAAGTTAAGAACACTTCTTTATCATAAGCAAATACTTTAAGGAAATAAACCATGGAGTATAGTGGATCAAGACCAACGTCATAAGGACATGAAGATCTGGTAATAGAATATAGTCCACAAAGACAATATTGTATATCCTACTTTGGTGAGTAGTGACTGGAATCTTTAAAGCTTGTTAGCAACCATTTAAGATGCAATTATTAGTCTCTTCCCATGGAAATAAAAGTTGTGTGAGCACAAACAGTCCAAAGGGATAATGTATCATTTGAACCTCAGGCTCCACAACCCTGCGACCAAAAGAATTAGATGATGGCCAACTGTCATTCACAACTGTTCTGAGAGGATTGATGATTTAAAGTTCTAGATAGAGTGAGAGAATAATGAGGGACAAAATTCAAAACAGAGCAGCCTTACTGCTCTGAGATAGACGGATAAACCCCTGAGACGATAGCCCTTCCTCTCACTTCAAGCCTGGGACTGAACTCACTCCTTTGGCTCAGTTGCCAACCAAAACGTATGCAAATTTGTACAGGGAATGAAGCAGGTAGTGCCCCCACACAAGACAGAACCACAGAGCTACACAAGACCAAAAAGGAAACAACATTTGATGAGGAATAAAGATGACTGCCACTGCTAAACACAGGGAGCAAATGGGGAAAATGTCGAGGCGGCTACAATCAATGTAAATTTTAAAATCCACACAAATTGTTGAATAGAAATGCTATATGCGATGAAAATTTTCACTCAACTCACAATCACTTTTTTTTCAATGTGCGCAAGAAGATTTTAATGTTAAGCTCCTGACAACGTAACACGTTATGCATAGGTGCATCCAGTAATGCATACAAGCAAATATACCAAGGAAAATCAATTCCAAAATCTTTGCAGTGGTGAATGCTGAGAAGAAATGAACTTTACGTCTAAATCGTCCTCAAATCTACTGTTTCAATTGGAAAACTGAGTCCCAGAACCTCCCTTCATCTTTCAGGACAAAATGTTGCGGCTCACTTTGATTTTCTGCAGTGACAACCGTTGAAGCGCCCTCTTCCCCCCAAACAAGAAAACCAGAGACGTGGTCCTCAGTGCTCAAGATCTAATTCAGGCAAGCAGGCTGAGAGTGACAAATGATTCAAGCAAGCAGTGCTCTGGGAAGGAAACACTGGGTACGATGGGGAGGAAGCTTAGGCATCAGCCCCCCTCTGCCCTTCGGGGTTTCTCAGACCTGGAGGTGCCAGGCTGGCAAGATGGCGTTTCACCAAGCTAAGTTGTTCCAGGAAACAGTTGTTGGAAACTCGCAACGCAGAAATGTCTTCTTGATTCCATCTGACAGTCAGGACGATGCCCTGAAGCGTCAACTGCATTTCAATCTCTTCTTGGCAGCTTGGTGAAGTGAAGGTCAGGATATGTAGAGCATCCTCTGCCTCCAGAGGAGTCCTTGGCTCCACTGTGACCACGCTGGCTCTCAGGGTGGCGGGTACCTTGGCCGCCAGCCCCGTCGCTGGCTGAATCCCGGGCCCCTTCACGTTCTCTGCCACCTGAGGCCCACATGGTGCCTCCTGGACCTGCCCACAATCATTTTTTAACAAAGGATTTTTGGTGAGACATAATAGCTAATGGTTTGTTTTTTAAAATCTCCAGACTCATCGCCATTGACTTGGACACCAACTCGCCGACCATATCAGACTGGGTAAAACTTCCCTGGTGAGTTTTTGGGACTGTTATTCTCTTTCTCCCTCAGACCATCTGGTAGCTTCTAACTACTGGCCTTGAATGCACACAATGCTAGCTTTCTTTTATTTTATTCTCTATTACCTAAAAGGATCCCCGGCATCACAATGGTAGAGTGCTTGGCTGGTAACAGAAAAGTTCATGGCTTGAACCCACCCGGTGACTTTGTGGAAGGAAAAGTCCTGTCAATCTGCTCCCATAAAGATTACAGATGAGACACCTGTGGTAGAAATATAATCTGGTGTCAAATTGTGAGGGGAAGGAGTCTAGCCTATCAACTGGGTCACAACTTGATGGCCTCATTTAGAGGTGCCACAGAGATATACAGCTCATTGGAGACCAGATACATTCACTCTCTGCAAGATATTCCTGTTGACAAGCCACATGGAGCTACGCTGATATTGTCCGAGCCATGGAATTGGAGGAGCCGAATGGAAACCCACGCCAGTGCTAGGCTGCTTCCACCACCATTGGATCCACAAGATTTTCTACCCACTGGCCTGTCATCATCGTGCATTCAACATCATTGCATGGCTGTGTGAGTCTAAAGAGGATTATATGGACTAGTATAGACATATGGGGTAATATCACATTTATGGACTTGATCTGTACTGAGCTGGGATATTTTCTTAAGGTAAATTTGCTCTTCTATATAAAACTCTTTCTTATTCACATATGAATGTCTATGAATTTGGTTTTTTTTTGTCAACCCAGAGTAACAAAACACTCCTGTTGAACAATTTTGTTACATTGAGTGTTTAGTTGAAAATTGAAACTTAGCAGCACTTAATGAAGAGAACTATTATTTATACAGATTAACATAACTATCAGTATCTTCTAAGGTGTTATTTCTTTTTTCCTCTCTCTCCAGAAAATAAAGCAAATTCTTGAAAGAACTACTGTGTCTTACATAGACCCACAATAAGAACGAAGGTCAAAACATTAAATTGTAACTCAAGTGATAGTGTTTCCACTGGGATTTCAGCTAATAGAAACCCAGTCTATTTCACTCTGTATATCGACCTGGGTATAGGGCTAGAATTTCAAGAATTTAGAAGAACTGATTGTTAAAATAGCATAGGGATTCTCTCAAATATCAGATGTATCAATTTAACTTTTGGCAATAGCTATAGATCACTCACTTCAAGGTTGAGTTCTCCTAAGTATGTCTGGAATTCTGATATGCCAAGCTAGTGATTAAATGAAACCCCCATTCTTTAGATAAGTGATAAGGTATAGTCTAAGCTCTTGTTCTGTTATATGACAACCCAGAGACATAACTTGGATTTTTGCTGAAGCACAAAACTAGCCCGCACACATATAGACCTGGCTGTAGGGGTACCTTTAGGCTTGGCCAAATGTTTCTTTAAAATGTGTAATCTTGGATCTATTTTATTGCTTGAATGGGAATCCTGTTGATTTCTCAGAGTTCAGAAATTGTAGGGCATGGAAGAAGTTATTTTGACCTAAAAAATTTAGGAAAAACCTTACCATGCGCATAAAGAATCCTAGTTTTAACCCTTTTCTAGACCATCTGATTTAAGTATCATTTGATTGAAATATCCTCATTGAGATGAACAAATTAACTTACCTGCTAGATTTAATAACATTATCGATTCAAGCATCTAAAATATGCCACCAGTCCACAAATTTTGCTTTAAAATTATTTGAGAGTCTTCTAAAATTAGAGATGGACCCCCTTTCTATGGCAGGCATGTTTGATTTCATTTATCTCAGGGGCACAGTCACCGTTTTTTCTTTTCTCTCTCAAACCAAGTGTTCAAATATCATTAATATAATTACAAAAATGCTTCTAGCCCATTACACCACAGTGGTCACAAACCTCAGAGTTGGTACTATTTCATCGGTGATTATTAGGTAAACAAAATTGTCTTACAGTGCACAGTAGCATCACTGAAACACTAGAGAACAGTGTTTCGATCAAGAAGGCAGGTTGCTATAATATATTTCTTAATTTATAGAGACAGAAACTTTGAATCTATGGTGAAAAATAATCACAATTTATAAGTTCTTTACTCAGAAGCAAAAAGTGAAGAAGTCCATGAAATATAAAAGGAGAGCATCTTCTTCAATGCAACCTTGGAAAGGGCAGTGTGACATCAATAAAATAGATATAAACATCTAAAACATGTAGTCATATCAATAAATACATATTGCAAAAATCTCGCTTCTCTTCATGAAAAAAATAAACTATTAGAAATGCAAAATACATCTGGTTGATAAAAGATATCTACAAATTCCCCCAATAACATAATACTTACTGGTTAAAGACTGGATAGGTTTCTGTAAGATTGGGAACAAGACGGGTTTCTACTCTCACAAATTCTACTTACCATTTCAGTGGAGGTTGTAGCCAGATCAATCATATCAGAACATTTGATAAAAAGAAACCACTTTTGAAAAGAAGTAGAACTATCACTATTTCTAGAGGATATGATCACTTATATAGGAAATCCTCAAAAATGCACAGAAAAATATTAATCACTTATAAATGAGTTCAGCAAGATTTTAGGAAACAAACAAATATTTAAAAATCAACAGTATGTCTAACACTACCAATTAAAACAATAACATCCACAAAATTAAAACACAGAATAAGTTTAACAAAGAAGGAGTAAAACATAATTTGAATTTGGGGTAATTGAAATTACTAAAAAAAGTACTTTCATTTAGTCTATTCTGATTCATATTGCCCTATAAAACTACCCTTGTGGGTTTCCTCTTTATAGGAACAGAAAGCCTCATCTTTCTTCCATGAAGCAACTGGTGGGTATGAAGCTCTGGCCTTGTGGTTAGAAACCCAATGCAGAAAAAATAAGAAATAATAAGTGACATAAATTAATAGAAAGATGTACTATGTTCATAGATCAGAAGTCTTAAGACTCTTAAGCGGGAAATACCACCAAGCTGACTTAAACTTCAATGCAATCGCTGTCAAATTACACTAGCCTTATTCTAAGTAATTTATGAGATTTTAAATGGTAATGGAAATAAAAATGGACTTGAAATAGCAACAAGTATCTTGTAATTTATAATAAAATTGTAGGACTCACATTCCAAATTTTAAGACTTACTACAAAGTTACAGTATTCAAGACAATGTGGTACCAACACTCAAGAATAATATCAATAAATTTATGGTTATTTTAACTAGAATACAAAGCAAATTTAATGAGGGAAACAGTAGTCTCTAAATTTAATTTAATATTCTTTAAATTTTAAGATTTTTAATTGTGAATTTAATTGAGAGTACATTTCATACCATGAATTCAGCATTCAGTAGTTCAAACTACACATCAAAATGCCTCCACCTTCACAGGCTATCCCACCTCTTCTCCCTGTTGTAGTCTCCTCCACACTGTTTTATTCAAGTCCATTGATTCATCTTTGCTTCCTTGCCCTCCTCCATCCTTGGTAACCTCCAAAGTCTGTTCTCTTTGGGAAAAAATGTTTTTATTTGGTTTTAATCCTTACAGTAATGGTCTCCTACAGTATATGTCCTTCTGTGACTGACTAACTTCATTCAACAGAGTTGTATACTCTCTCAATATTTATTCACTCTGTATGCTGAGAAAATCATAAGAGAAGCTGGATTATATGAATAATATTGTAGCATCATATTTGGAGAAAGGCTTATTAACAACCTGCAGTATGCAGATGACACATTTGTGCTTGCTGAAAGTGAGGAGGACTTGGAACACTTACTGATGAAGATAAAGACTGCAGTCTTCAGTATAGATTCCAACACAATGTACAAAAGGACAAAATATTAGAAACTGGACCAGTAGGTAACATCATGGAAAATGGAAAAGAAAGGTTGAAGTTGTCAAGGATTCTTTCTCACCGGGATCCCCCATCAATGTTCTTGGAAGCAAAGGTCAAGTTGTCAAAATATGCATTGCATTAGGTAAATCTACTGTACAAGACCTCTTTAAAGTGTTGAAAAGAAAGGTTGTTAGTTTGAGGACTAAGGTGCACCTGACACAAGCCCTGATGCTTCCTCCTATGTTTGTGAAAGCTGGACGTTGAATAAGGAAGACTGAAGAAAAGTCTAGGCATTTAAATGATGGTGTTGGTGAAGAACATTGCAACTACCATGTGCTTCCAAAAGGACAAACATCTGTCTACACAGAAGTACAACCAGAATGTTCCTTCAAGGCAAGGATGGCAAGCTAACACCTCACAGACTTCGTACGTGTTTTCAGGAAAGAACAGTCCCTGGCAAAGGACATCATGCTTGGTAAAGTAGAGGGGCAAGGAAGAAGGGGAAATCCCTTGAGAAGACGGATTACACTGGGGTGGCAACAGTGGGTTCAATAGCACAATGATAAGGATCACCTTCCAGGTGATGCTTCATTCTGCTGCATATAAAAGATCACTTTGAGTCAGAACAGACTCGATGGCACCTAACAACAATAACGAAAACAACTCTTCCCAACTGTTCTGACAGCGATGGCAATAGAAGTTCTGGGTTAAAGGAGGAGAAACGTGTGGAACAAACCTCAAACTCATAAAAAAAAAGACTGGGCTTAATGGTAGTACAGAGACTTGTGGAAACTCACGACTTTGGTCTGGAAATGAACTAACTCCCGTATCTGTTTTTATCCAAACAGTTCTACAAAGTGAACAATAATACTTGGGAAGTAATTATTCCTTAAAATACTCTACCATTTGGGATAAAAAGGCAACATTTGACGAAGGACAAAATTTAAGAGGTCAGAATCTTTAGGAAAGAAAGAAGAATAGAGAGAGGAAACACATGATGTGAGATACGTCATGTTGCATTGTGGGGATTGCAATCAATGACATGAAACAAACTGTCTAAGAATCGTTGAAGGGAAAACTGATATATGCTGTACACCTACACCAAATACAAATAAATAACTTTTTAATCTTTAAAAACACAATCCACAGAATGGGAAAATATAAACAAAACAAACAGCATATAAGATATTTATAGCCACAATATATATTTAAACAAAACTATTGGAACTATGTAAAAACACAAATAATCCACTTAAAAAATAGAAGTAAACATACAGTCTTTGGGCTCAAAGTTGTTGTTGTTGTTAGGTGCCATCGAGTCGGTTCTGACCACAGGGACCCTCTGCACAACAGAAACACTGTTCCTATGCCTGAGCGCATTGATGCAGCCATTGTTTCAATCCCTTTCATAGAGGGCCTTCCTCTTTTCAGCCATCCCTCCACTGTATCAAACGTGAAGCCCTTCTCCAGTGATTGGTGTCTCCTAACGATATGTCTGAAGTATGTAAGACTAAGTCCTGTCATCCTTGCCTCTAAGGAATATTCTGGCTGTACTTCTTACACGACAGGTTTGTTTGTCCTTTTGGTCATCCACGGTACTTTCAATATCCCATACCAGCAACATAGTTCAACTACATTGATTCTACTTCGATCCTGCTTATTCAATGTTCAAATTTCACAAACATGTGATACAATGTTAAATACCATGGCTTTGGTCAATTTCCCCTTAGTTCTCAAAGAAACATCCTTGTTCTTAAATAACCTAAAGAAATCCTGTGCAGCAGACTTGCTCAATGTAAGTCTTTTGATTTACTGACTGTTGCTAACATGAGCATTGATTGTGGATCCAAGTGTAACAAAATCATTGACAACTTGATTGTTTTCTCCAGTTATTATGATGTTACTATCGGGCCAGTTGTGAGGATGTTGGTTTTCTTTACATTGGGCGGTGATTTGTAACTTAAGCATTCAATCTTCAACGAAGCACTTCATCAGCAAGTGCTTCAATTCTGCCTCACTTTCAGCAAGCAAGGTTGTGACATAAACCAACCTCCACTCTTAATCCCACACTCTTCTTCATATAATCTAGATACTCTAATGATCTGCTCAACATGTAGATTGAACTAGTATGGTGAGAGGCTACTACCCTGCCACACATACAATCCTGGGCTCATAGAAATGGAAAACATACATCTCTCACATATTTCACCCCGGACTCAGGAGTTGTTGCAAGGAAAATTAAGCATCTTAATACTTGATGACTTTTTGGTAAGGCATGGGAATGGTTTTGAGAAAACCATAAATAATACATTTTTATTAAACTTTTCAACATTATTTTATTAAAATGTCTTTTTATGGAGTGCTGCTACCCAAAATTGCAGAATAGTTTAACTCAAAGGATTATCTGTTCACTGAAACTATGATTGGCTGGCAAAACTAAGATTTTAGGAAATCTGCCACTTAGAAAGGAACAACTATGAGAGTAGATAAATAGAAATATTGCTAAATTGTGGTAACATGTATTGTGGCATTTTTATTTACTCTGCTATCATCATTAAACGTCCAGTTTACAGGCAGCCAAGCAGGTTGAAGTCCACGTCTCTAGTTTGGCTTGGTAGCAAGAGAGGGGGAAATATGGATCTTGCTGTGAAATGCTTATGGTTGTGTGTTTTGATCTGTATGCCGCTCCTTAAGCTTGATTTGCTCTCCACAGAACTTTCTTAGGACTGAGGGAGTCTCTTGGCTGGCTTGTGACTAAAGCTATAATCACATATAGCAAAGAGAAGGAAAAGGATGGAAAAAGAGTTATGTGTGGAAATAAGGACATGGAAAAAATGTCACATAATCCTAAGAATCTAAGAAGCCATGTAGACAGCAAGGGTTAGAGGAATACTCCAAAAGGCCAAACTTTCAGCTCTAACATCTTATGGTGTCAATGACGTAGGATGTGAAGACTAAGATGCAGTTCTAAACAAACCGAGTATTATAATAAATCAGGGCCAATCTGAAAAGAATGAGAAGTGCTTATTGTTGTTTTACTTCAGAAATGTAAATAAACCTATGTCAGATCTAAATTAGATGAATGTGGGCTGAAAAGAAAGAAAACGAGAATGATGTTGGTGTTTTATTGACTATATAAATGCAGTCAGCTGTGTGGATCATAACAAACTATGGATAATACTGTAAAGAATGGAAGTAGAAATACACTTAATTGTCCTTATGAGGTATCAGAATATTGACCAAGAGGCAACTATTTGAAAAAAAATAAGGGGATGTTGTATGGGTTAAAATCAGGATAGGTTTGGTGCATAAGGGATGTATCCTATCACAGTAGTTATTGAATGTGTATTCTGAGCAAATACTCAAAGAAGCTGAACTGTTTGACAAAGATTCAGGCATCAGAGTTGGAGGAAGGCATTTTAACAAGCTATAACAGTCAGATGACAGAACGTTATTTGCTAAAAACAGATAACTTGATGCATTTTTGTGATGCATAACAGATAACATAGCCTGTAATATGGATTGCAACTCAAGGTAAAAAAATCCTCACACTGAGCCATTAAAGAGCATCTTGATAAATGGATTCACAATCAACCCTCATGGAAGCATCAATCAAGAAATCAAATGACTGCATTGGGCAAATCTGCTGCAAAAGAATTCTTTGAAATACTAAGGAGCAATTATGTCACTTTGAAGCCTAAGGTGGCACCTGACCCATACCATAGTATTTTCAGCCACCACATATGAATGTGAAAGTAAAATGGTAAATAGAGAATAAATAGGAAGAAGAATTTATGCATTTGAATTTGACATTTTTGAATAATATTGAAAGTGCTGTGGACTGCCCAAAGAACAAACATATCTACCTGGGAAGCAGTGCCCTCAGAATGTTCCTTTGAAGCAAGGATGGTGAGATTTTTGTGTCTCACATACTTTGGACATATTATTAGGAAGTCCTGGGAGGCGGACATCATACTTAGAAAAAAAGAGAGGGATTAGCAAAAACAAGGAAGACTATCAATGAGATGAATTGAAAAAGTGACTGCAATAATAAGCTTAAATATAACAATTGTGAGGATGGCATAGAATCTCTATTAGTTGTAACCTGTTCAATGGTGCCAAACACAAAGTAACAATATTAAATTAATGGTTGACAACTGAGCTAATAGGACAGATATTCCATGAGTGACACATGCAAAGAATACAGTGTTTACATAAATACAGAAATCATAAAACTAATAAACTTATATGATCACAGTGAGCAAAAGCAACAGACCCCATGGTGGGGGCAAGAATCTGATTTCCAGAGTCACTAGAGTGAAATGCAAGAGCATCCACTTTTTTTAAAAAGCTAAGGCATGCAAAGAAACCAGACAATATGACTAATATGTGGTAGCAGGTCAGAGGATGATGGGGGAGCTGTGCCTGTGACATTGGAAACATTGAACTTATTAGAGAGACTTATATTAACTGTGTTGTAAATGCTGAAAGAGATAAAGGAACTCATCTGTAAAGAATTAAATGAAACCACATGAACTATGGCTAACTAAATAGGAACATCAATAAAAGATCTATATGATTAAAAATAAAGCAATCCTGAAGCTGAAAAGTAAAATAAATAAAATGAAAAATTTTCTAGACGATTGTATCAGTAGACTTTAGCTATCAAATGAAAGAATTGGTAAATTTGAGTATAACAGAATTTATATTTTTCTGTCAGAGGAGCAAAAAGCAAAAGGAGAGAGAAGTAAGAGTTAAAAGATCGGTGAAACACCATCATGTAAACAATCAGTTTCCACGTTTGATGACTTCCAGAAAACTCAACAAACGCCAAGCACGATAAAGTCAAACCGAGCCACATTAAGGAACTATATAATCAAACTGTCAAAAGCCGGAGAAATGCATAATCTTGAAAGCAGCAAGATAGTACTGACTCACTGTGTATAGGCATCCTCAATTGTACGAAAATCAATTTCTTCTCAAATGCAATGGAATCAAGAAGACAGCGGGATGATGATACTTTTAAAGTACTAAGAGAGAGAAATAAAAAGACATTAACCAAAAATTCTATAACTGGCAAATCTATCTAGAAAATACTTAAAAATAAGGATAAATTAAGACATTCCTACATGAAAATGAGAAGCAGCAGCGGCAGTAGTTGAGATTCCATACTACTAGTAGACCTACTCCACAAAACAATTCTAAAGATGGACTTTCAGCTAAAACAAAAGAATACTATGCAGTATTCAAAGTCATGCAAAGAAATAAAGAATACTAACTTGAGAAAAAATAGAGCTATAAAAGATAATTTTTTAAAATTCCATCAGTAATTAAAATAAATAAAATCTCCCAAAAAAGAAAAACCGACAGAATGGGTGCATGGTCATTTCTACAAAGTATTTTTAGTATAAAATTAACAGTAAGACTTTTCAAACTCTTCCAAAAAATAGAAAAGGAATACCACTTACTAAATCTATATATGAAGGTTATATTTTCTGGATATTGTTGCCATTCCATCATAAAACAAATGAACTACAATTCATATACCTCATGAATTTAGATAGAGGCGACATTTCACAATAAATGTTAACATACTGAATGCCCTCCCACTGCCATCAAATCAACTGCTACTCATAGCCATCCTATATAGAGTTCCTGAGGCTGTAAATTTTTATGGAAAGACATAGTCTCATATTTCTCTAATGGAATTGCTAGTGGGTTTGAACTACCGACCTTGAAGTTGGCCGCCCCACAGTGACACTAGCGCTTCTTAAATCCATAAATGTATGTCTAATTTTCTTTGAGAAGGTGTAAAATCCATTCAACAGAAAAAAAGAAATATTTTCTTCAAAAAATGGTATTGGTACAACCAGATCAAAAAATAATGAAATTAGACCCTTATTCCACATGATACAAAGCATTAACTTAAAATATATCAAAGCCATACATGTAAGAATTAAAACTATTCAAAATCTTAGGGAAAAAAAACAGGGTTGTTTCAGAGTTGAAAAAGGATTCTTAGTTAGGATACCCAAAGCACTTGCAACTAAAGAAATACACTAGACTTCATCAAAATTAGACATTATTGTTTTGATGAAATGATCTGTGAAAATACATATAAGATATGTTTCTTCAAATGTGTTATATTCCCAAAAAATAAATAAATAACTAGAAAGAAAGACAAAAATGAGAGCGAAAGAGAATTACCATGGCCTTAAAAAAACACCCTCCAGATTCTTTATGCATCAGATATAATCTCATACTCACTGCTGTGAGGGTATAAAGGAGGATATGTCAAAGTGAAATTGACTTTAATAGTTTTGTGACACACAGCTAGTTTCCAACAAACAAACAAAAACTTTAAACGTATTTATGCAAAGACATTACCCAAAAAATGAAAAACCAGCTTAAAGAATGGGAGAATGGGAGAAAACAGGGGTTAAACATATAGCTGGTAAGCGTTTAATATCCAGGACATATAAAGAAGTCCTACTACTCAAAAAAAAAAAACAAACAAACCCAACAATCCTATTAAACAATGATCAGAGGACACAAATAAATTTTTGTGCAAAGAAGATATTCAAATGTCCAATAAGCATAAGACAAGATACTCAACCTCATTAGCCATTACAAAAATAAATTCAAAACCCAAATGAAATCCCACTTTACATTCCCTGTGATGATTATAAATTTAAAAACATCAACAGTTGACAAGGATGTTAAACAATTGGAATAATCATGCATTGCTGGGTATAATGTAAATTGCTGCAGCTGCTTTGGAAAACGGTGGTTTCACAAAAAGTCAAACATGGAATTATCAGTTCCACTTTGGGGTATATGCTCACAAGAATTGAAAAATTATATAAACAAAAATATGTATCTATGTATACAAATATTCAAATCAGCTCTCTCAGAGCAGCCTAAGGGTGGAAAAATACCTATTAACAGATGTATGAATAAATAAAATGTGCTATATTGTAATAATACAATAGGTGGCATATAACTATAAAGGAATATTATTGAGCCATATAAAAGGACTGATTAAGGATTGTTACATATTATAACATGAATGGCCACTGAAAATATTATTGTACATGTAAAAAGCTAGATAACAAAGGTCAATATCACACTATTCCCTTTATATGAATTAGCCACAATAAAGCACAATACAGACAGAAAGCAGATTAGCGATTGTTAGGCACTTGGAGATGTAAATAGAAATTGAATGTTTATGGTGAAAAGCTCTGGAACTAGACAGTGGTAATAGTTAGAAACATTTCAGTGCAATAAATGCCAATGGATTGTGTACTTTAAAATGGTTAATATGGCAAGATACTTTTGTATAAGTTTTATAACAATAATGGGCAAGGACTTGAATAAATATTTCTCAAAAATGATGTACAAATGGGCAATAAGCACGTGTGAAATTGCCCCAAACCATTCATCATTAGGGAAAAAATTAAAATACAACAACCATGAAATTCACTTTTCATCCATTAGGATGACTACAATCAGTAACATAAATGTCTCTTGAAACTCTCATTCATAGCCGTTGTAATATGTTGCATTTATTTGGGGAAATAATTAGATAATTCCTCAAATATTAGGTATATACTTACAATATAACCCAGAAATTTTCACCAATAGTTGCATATTCAATAGATTTTATGGTATATATATTAAATTGTGCATGGATATTCATAGCAGCATTATTCATAATAACTAAAATTAAAAACAATCCAAAAACTCATCAACTGATTAGTGGACAAAAAATGTGGTACAACATGCATTAAATATTAAAATATCGTAAGGGGAAAATGAAGAACTGACATATACTACAACATAGATGAATTTTGAAAACATACTATGTGAAAGAAGCCAGATGTTCAAGATCACATATTATATGATTCAACTTAACATGAAATATTCAGAATTGGCCAATCTATATAGAGAAAGATTAGTAGTAGTCATTGCCAATGGACACAGAGATGAGAGCATGAGGAGCAAATAAGATTGTATGGGGTTTCTTTCTAGGGTAATACAAATACTCTACATTTACATTGTGGTGGTTATTGTGTAACCTTGTGAATTTACTAAAAAGGTACTGAACCGTATATTTTTAAAGAGTGATTTTTATATTAAGTGAATTATATCTCATTAAAGTTATTCTTAATGAAGTTCTTTTTTAAATCTACTTTGAAACATAGAGGCCATTCTAAGATATGATTTGCACTTCACAAATCTAAATATCATTCCTTCATGTTTATATAGACTAGATTAATAAAAAACTACTATAAGCGCCACACAGTAAATATGTACATATTCCCACTTAATTCTTACACAAATCTCATGAGTAAAAAACTTATAAGCCCCATTTGCCCAAAGAAAAAGCAAATGCTAATTAAGTTTAGTCTTCTGAATTACCTTGCCTTGGGTTATAAAGGGAAGCAACAGAGGTATGAGCTATGATGAAGACCCAGGGCAATTAAATCCATATGCCAAATTCTTAACTACTATGCAATCAAGTGCCCCGGCCTTGGACTTCACTACTTACATCACACAGGTCTGGAAGTGGGGTGAGAGGATAATGAGTCAAGATGACCTCTTCCAATTTTCTACATTATTAACCATTGTTTTCTTCTTCCCTTACCCAGTGGCCACTATGGAATCTGAAGAAAAAAGATAAAGAGGAGGCAAGAGCACTAGCAGAGAAGAGGAAATGACTCAAGGATAAATAAGGGGCAGAATGTAAGATGTGGCAACAAAAGCACTCCAGAGTGCCGTTGGGAACTAGAGATGAAAACCTCACTCTTTCATTGCCTGCAAACTCCACTAAATGTTACTATACTGTTTATGGCATAAGTGTGGTCACAGGTGCTAAGGAATCATGCCTAAAATTAAAGACATTTATTTGTGTAAATCATTTTAATTATAATTACAGATTGTGTTAAGCATTATAAAGAAAATGAGCAGGATAATTTAATAGAGAATGATGAAAGTAGGCTAGTTTATATTAGGTGTTGGAGGGAATCTTTTCCGGGCAAGTAATATGAAAAATAAACAGAAACTAGTGGTGCAGGTAGTGGTACGGTATATGTATGGAGTGGATAAACTGAATGTTGCATTGAAGTTTTCTTTTCCTAACAATGTAAATATATAATTTTCTACTCACTGAAGGCCTGACTAATCATAGCCCTACTAAGTAGGCAAGGATGTTTTAATACCATTTTATCAATGAGGTGATTTACAGAGTGATTGTTTACACAGAGTAATATAGCTAGTAAGGGATGGATATAGGCCTTCAAACACTTGTTGCTGAACACTGGTTAAGGTTACAATTCAGTACACTGTTCTACCTCAGTAAAGAGGGAAGGGAAAAATAAATGAGAGGAAGGAAGGTATAATTTCCATTAGGTCACACCATTTGTTATCAATCTCTAGATGGAGTTCATAAGGGAAACTCTAATTTTAGTATAAACTGGTTATTTAATACAGTTGGAAACAAAAAAAAATGGTTGTATGCACACATAGAAAGGCCATTTAAATCCCAAATACTAAAGGAGGATATTTAAACATAGCTCAGAAAACAAATCATCAAGTCAATACCAAATCATAGCAACCTTATAGGACAGAGCAGAATCACCCCTTGTGAGTTTCCAAGACTGTAACTTTTCTAGGAGTAGAAAATCCGGTCTTTCTCCCATGGAGTGGATGGTGATTTTGAATGCTTACCTTGCAGTTCATAACCCAATGGGCAACCATTACACCACTAGGGCTTCTGTATTCTTAGCTAGGTAGAGCATAATTCCAGCCCACCAAGAAACTCAGTATCAAACTATTTACTCATCCTTCATTTGACAAAAATCAACATTGCTGTAATTAATGCAACTTACTATGTAATATACACTAATTAAGTGATTTACATGTGGTAACACATTTGAATCTTTTCAACCAAGATTATGAGGTAAGAATTATTAGGCACACTGTCAGTGACTGGTAAAGTTAAGATTTGAACCGAGCCAGACGTGTAATGCGGTAAACATCTGGCCACTAACTGCAAGGCAAGTGATTTAGTCTTGGAAATCCCAAACGCCATTATACTCAGTTTCATAGAGTCGCTATAAGTTAGAATCGACTGAATGGGGATTAGTTTGGTTTTGGTTTAGGTCGTCTCTGGTTTTTCTGCCTTTACGTATGGCTACATTTCTTCCTCATTACTAATTAAGTCATTTCAAGCACACACTTGATGAATAAGTGTGAAAATACAATTAATTTTGTTATGTGGGGATGTAGCATTCTAAAATACAAAGAAGAGATCACTTACATATAACTTTTTGGAAATATAGAAAATACTAAAGTTTAATTAATAGTGGATCCTGTAACATATGGGAATAGCAAATAGAATAAGGGGTGCAGGGGTACATTGGGGGGTGTAAAAGGGAGATTATGTCAAGGAGTCTGTGTAGAAAAAGAATGTTTGCACACCGATGGTGGGAGCAATTGTGCATTCTATTTGTCGTTATTGAAATATGGAATGATATTATGTATTAAATACTAACTAATAACAAAGACAGAACTTTCAGAGACAAAAAAGATAATATTCTGAATACTTAAGGAAAAATAGATAATACCTATATTTTTTTTGCATTTTAGCTCAATAACGCCTAACAGGATTTAGCAGTTTGTATTTACATGATTACCTGCTTGTATTTAAGGCCTCTTGTCCATTCTAATTTATCTCATTATTGATTATATTGCTTCATAAAATTGCATCCACATTACTTTTCAACCATGGCAATAAAGATAGGCCTAGAGATAGATATTTGTTTTTGACAAAACATTTCTCTGAACTATTAGGAAAATCAGGAAAATGTCATATAAATTGATCACAACCTATTTCCATTATTATGATTTTTTGGCACTGCTATAGGGGACTGAAAGCTCCACCAATGATAATAAATTTTCCTCTCCACTTGATAATAAACTATGCTGTTATTCACTTATTTGACTCTACTGTATAAGGCTCCAACATAATATAGCACATTTATAAGGTCTTCTCATTGTGAACTTGACATGAGAAAATGTTTTCCAAATTTTACTGAAAAGGAAAATTCATTCTCAAAAATATATCATTAAATTGATGTGAGATGGCGTGATATCAATGTTTAGCTATTTTGGCATGTCATTCTCCTGGAGATATATTTTCTAAAAGAAGCATAAGTCAAATAACTTTAGCTCTTACTCAGTTTCTTTGGGGTTAGTAACAAGTTGGGAAAATGCTTATTAAAAATAATATTCTTCTGCTATAAATTCCATAAAATATAGCCTATTTTAAAAAACTTAGCTCAAGACATTTACATGCATAGCTCAAATATCTCTTGTGTTAAGGGAAAACAGGTGGGTGTCACTTTCAGAGATTCTAGAATTAAAAATAGTCATCATTATTAAGAGGGATAAAAAAATAAAATTTTCCATAATCTTTTTGCACAGATTTTCAGATGTGCTGGTTTCATTTCCAGATACCTTAAAAATTAATAAAGTTCATAGGGTGATTTCCTCCTTTCTCATATTGATTGTACTTACAGAAGTGATAGTAGGTAGATAGTAGGAACTCACAAGTTTCAGATAAAGAATACATTTTTCAAAGATTGGCAAAAGCATGTGCCTTAGCCTTGCCTCTTCTAACTCACCTCAAACTCAAGTATGCCCAAAGGTACTTTATGAATGGTTAAGAAATAAAGGTATTGTCCAAAGAACACTGAAAACTGGATTATGGTTGAAGAATACAGAGATATGGAAGAAATAAAGGCTATCTCTACATATAATAGTTAGCATATAACTAAAGTATCTTACTGCTTCTCTATTACAATACTGAATTCCATTTTGAATGCTTTTTTCAAACACCTGACTATACTATGCTTCTATTCAAGGCAAAAAAAAAAAATGACAAAATGGCATTGTATTGGGGGTTCATAGAATTCTTAACACAATCCATACATACATCCATTGCGTCAAGCACATATGTACATTTGTTGCCATCATCATTCTCATAACATTTGATTTCCACTTGAGCCCCTAATATCAGCTCCCTCCTCCCTGCTTCCCCCTCCCCCTCCCTCCCCACTCCCCCTCCTCCACGAATGCTCCATAATTCCTAAATTATTATTTTTTGCCATATCTTACACAGTCTGACGTCTCCCTTTACCAACTTTTCTGTTGTCCATTCCCCAGGGTGGAGGTTATATGTAGATCCTTGTAATCAGTTCCCCCTTTCTACTGAACCTTCCCTCCAACCACCAGATATCACCACTCACCACTGGTCCTGAAGGGGTCATCGTTTCTGGATTCCATGTATTTTCAGTTTCTAACTGAACCAATGTACATTCTCTGGTCTTCCCAGATTTGTAGGGTAGAATTGGGATCGTGATAGTGAGGGGAGGAAGCAGTTAAGAACAAGAGGAAAGTTGTATGTTTCATCATTGCTACACTGCACCCTGAGTGTCTCGTCTACTACCCGTAACTCTTCAGTAAGCAGGTGTCCACTTGCCTACAGATGCGCTTTGGATCTCCACTCTTCACTCACCCTCATTTACAATGATATGTGTTTTTGTTCTTTGATGCCTGATCCCTTTGACACCTCGTGGTCACACAGGTTGGTGTGCTTCTTCTATGTGGGCTTTGTTGCTTCTGAGCTAGATGGCCGCTTGTTTATCTTCAAGATTTTAAGACCCCAGATGCTATATCTTTTGATAGCCGGACATCATCAGCTTTCTTCACCACATTTTTTATGCACACATTTGTCTTTGGTGATTGTATCAGGAAGGTGGGCACACAGTGATATGATATTTTTGTTCTTTGAAGTCTAATACCTGGTCCCTTCTACACCTCATGGTCACACAGGCTGGTGTGTTTCTTCCATGTGGGCTTTGATGCTTTTGATCTAGATGGCTGCTTGTTTATCTACAAGCATTTAAGATTCCAGATGCTATATCTTTTTATAGCTGGGCGCCATCACCTTTCTTCACCACATTTGCTGATTCACCCGCTTTGTCTTAAGCACTTGTGTCAGGAAGGTGTGCATAATGGAATGCCAATAGAATAGAGCAAAGTGTTGCATTGAGTAAGTACTTGCGTGGAGGTCCAATGTCCATCTGCTGTCTTATTACTAAACCTATATATATGTGCACCTAGATCTATTTCCCCACCATCCCAGATAAATATATTTACATATATTTATATATGTATATAGACTTCTATAAATATCCTCTGTCTCCTAGTTCTTTCCTCTATTTCCTTTTGCTTTCTTCTTGTCCCACCATCTTGGTCAGCCTTCATATGGGTTTCATTATTTTACCTCGGTTACATTGCCCTTGATGAATCCCTAACAAGCCTCTCACACCCTCCTTGCCACAAATTTTGTATCACTTGTTGGTCCCTTGTCCCTGGATTGGTCAATACCGCCTCCTTTTGCCCGACTCCCCCTCTCCCATGTATCCCCAGAACCATTGGTCCCATTGTTTTCTCCTCCAGACTGTTCATCCAGCATATCTTATCTAGATAGATCTGCATATATAATAACACTCACCAAGAAACAAAGCATAGCAAGACAAAGCAACAAAAGAGAAGACAATGATGACAAGAAAAAAGAAAACTAATGAGCAGAGAAGAATAAATTAATTTTTAAAAATGATCAAGGTTAAGGTTATGTAAAGAGGTAGAGCTGTAACCCAGGTGGGGACGGAGCATGGTAGTGGGGCAGGAGGAAAGTCAAGGGAGATGGAGGAAAGAGCTAGGAGACAAAGGGCATTTATAGAGATCTAGACACAGACATGCACATGCAAATATATATATATATATATATATATATATATGAGGATGGGGAAATAGATCTAAGTGTCTATATTTATAGGTTTAGTATTAAGGTGGCAGAAGGACCTTGGGCCTCTACTCATACACTCCCTCAATTCATGAATACTTTCTTCTATTAAATTGGCACTCTACAATGCTCACCCTCTGGACACAACTGCTGTAGCCAAAGCGGGTAAACAAGTAAATGTGGTAAAGAAAGCTGATGGTGTCCAGCTATCAAAAGAGATAGTGTCTGGGGTGTTAAAGGCTTGAAGATAAACAAGCGGCCATCTAGCTCAGAAGCAACAAAGCCCACATGGAAGAACACACCAGCCTGTGTGATTACGTGGTCACGAAGGGATCAGTTATCTGGCATCAAAGAACAAAAAATCATATCATTGGCTGCACACCTCCATGATATGATCGCTGAGGACAAACGGGTGCATAAGCAAATGTAGCGAAGAAAGCTGATGGTGCCCGGCTATCAAAAGAGATAGTGTCTGGGGTCTTAAAGGCTTGAAGGTGAACAAGTGGCCATCTAGCTCAGAAGCAACAAAGCCCACATGGAAGAAGCACAACAACCTGTGCGATCATGAGGTGCCAACGGAATCAGGTATAAGGCATCATCCAAAAAAAATACCATAGTGAATGAAGGGGGAAGTGCAGAGTGGACCCAAAGCCCATCTGTTGGCCACTGGAGATCCCCTCACAGAGGGGTCTAGGGGAGGAGATGAGTCAGTCAGGGTGCGATGTAGTACCGACGAAGAATACAGCTTTCCCCCAGATTCTGGATGCTTCCTCTCCCACAACTACCATGATCCGAATTCTACTATGCAAGACTTGATAGAGCAGAGGTTGTACACTGGTGCATATAGGAGCTGAAGGCACAGCGAATCCAGGGTGGATGATACCTTCAGGACCAGGGGTGTGAGGGGCGATACTGGGAGTATAGTGGGAGAGTGGGTTGGAAAAGGGAAACCGATTACAAGGATCTAAATGTGACCTCCTCCCTGGGGTATGGACAACAGAGAAGGGGGTGAAGGGAGACTCCGGATAGGGCAAGATATGGCAAAATAACAATCTATAAATTATCAAGGGCTCATGAGGGAGGGGGTAGCGGGGAGGGTGGGGAAAAAAAGAAGACCTGATGCAAAGGGCTTAAGTGGAGAGCAAATGCTTTGAATATGATTAGGGCAAAGAATGTACAGATGTGCTTTATACAATTGATGTATGTATACGTATGGATTGTGATAAGAGTTGCATGAGCCCCTAATGAAATGTATTTTAAAAAACAAAGAAAAAGAAATATATATTTTTAATTTTAAAAAGAAAGAAAAACCTGGAACTAGATCAAGGTCTGATTTTTGAACTCTAGCGTGTCCTCCAGTCAAGTCAGATGGGGTGCGATGCTCTAGCCCCAAAATCTATCCTTTGCACTCCTCCAGGAGCTCCCTCCGTTGCTCTGCTGCACGCCTTTAGTGTTTTGCCTTGGTATCATGGAGTCAGACTGGGCCAGTGTTTTTCCCCATAGGGTCATGGGACAGCGAGGGATAATGTGTCTCATAATGCGATCAGCCATATGGTCCACTCTGTGCATTGGCTGTTCGTAGCCAGGATATTGTCCTCCAGGTCTGATGGACTAGGATGTACTCCACTCTCTCTCCCCCGCCCCCCCCTTCATTTGCTCCCTTTTGGTCTGGTCAGACATGTCCCTCTCCCCTAGCTGCAGCTTCAGTGCCGTCCTCTAAAGTAAAATCTTCTGGGGGGAGGGACAGTTGTCCATGTAGCTGGGATTGAGGCCAAGCCCTCAGGCTCCTCCACTAGCTCCCCTCTCCATGCCAGCATGCTGCATTCACATCTGGAAAACCGGATTGAAGTCTGGTCCCTTTTTCCCTGTGAAGACACAAATAATAACCTCCTCTTGGGTGGGTCAGTGCCCTATTCTTCCGCCACACATCTCTTTTTTTCCCTCTTTTATTCCCTCCCCCCTACTTTTTAGTTGGCTACCATATGTACCCCTGGATTTGGTGTGGCCCCTGCCATACTACCTGGACCTCACCCTTGGAATTTTTTGCATATATTAACTTTTTCCCTGTGCCCCATGTGCATTTTACTTTTATATATATATATATATACTTAATTCAGCAGACTCATGTAGTACTTGTTCTTTTGAGCTAGGCTTATTTTACTTTGCATAATTTCCTCCAGTTCTTCCCATGTAACTATATGCTTCATGTATTCATCACTGCTTTTTTTAGTGATGCATAGTACTCCAATGAATGTATGTACCACAGTTTTTTAATCCATTCATCTGTGGATGGAAATTTGGGTTGTTTCAACTCCTTCCAATTGTGAACTGTGCCGAGATGAACATTGGAGCACAGATGTCTGGCTGTGATTTGTTTCTTGCCTCTTCTGGTTATATTCCCAGTAGGGGGTTTGCTGGGTCATATGGTAGGTCAATTTCCATCTATTTTAAATATCGCCAAATCAAATTCCATAATGGCTGCACATGCCTACAGGCCCACCCAGAGTGGATGAGAGTTCCTATCTCACCCCATCCAACACTTGTTGTTTTCTGATTTTTTGAATTGGACTATCTTTGAGGGTTTTAGGTGGTATCTCATAGTTGTTTTAATTAGCATTTCTCTTATGACTAAAGATTGGGAACATTTTCTCATATGGTTATTGGCCATTCAGATTTCAGACTCTATGAAACTTCTGTTCAGGTCCTTTGACCACCTACTCAGTGAGCAGTTAGTCTTTCTCTTTTTGTAAACTCAGAAAGTATTGTAGATTTTAATAATAAGGCCTTTGTCTGATGTGTCATTGCTAAAGATATTTTCCCAGTCATTGGGCTCTCTTATTTTTCTCTTGGTGAATTCTTTTGATGTACACAGGGGGCTTATCTTCAGTATTACCCACTTGTCTATTTGTGTCTCCACTGTATTTGTATCCTTCCCTATTTGTGATAGCCTATGTATTCCCTCTGCCACTATTTTTAGGTTTGTCCCAATTCCCTCATTAATGGCTCTAATTGTTTGGGGTTTTATCACAAGGGAAAGCATTGAACTTATACAGTGTCTTGGGCAGAACTGACATCTTTACTACATGCAGGTTGCCAATACATGAGCATGGGATGTTCTTCCATTTGTTGAGGTCACTCTTGGTTTCTTACAGTAGTGCTTTATAATTTTCCTCATACAAATCTTTCATTTCTTATTCAGGTAAAACCCTGGATATTTCAATTTGTGCTTGGCTATTGTAACAGGTACTACCTCGTTAACTGTCTCTTCTGTGATCTTGTCTGATGTGCAGAATAGACCAATAGACTTCTATTTGTTGATATTGTATGCTGCCACACTGCCATATTCCTCTATTGCTTCCAACACTCCACTTGTGGAATTTAGGGGATTTTCAATGTATAGAATCAAATCATCTGCGAATAATGCTAATTTTGCCTCTTACTTCCCCAGGTGAATAACGTTGATGTCTTTGCTTTGTCTTATGTTTTTAGCTAGGACTTCCAGTAAGATGTTAAATAGGAGTGGGACAAGGGGCATATTTGTCTGGTCCCTATTCAGTGGAATTGTTATCATTTCTTCTCCTTTAAGTACCCGATGGGCTGTTGCTTTTTCATATATATCTTGTATAATATTGAGGAATTTTCCATCTATTCCTATCTTCTTGAGTGTCTTAAATAGGAATGCATGTTGGATGTTGTCGAATGTTTTTTCGCATCTATCGGTATTATCATGTGATTCTTATCATTTTTCCTGCCAATGTGGTGAATAATACTGATGGTCTTTTGTAGGTTGAACTATCCCTGCATCCCTGGTATGAATCCCACTTGGTCACAGTGAATTATTTTTAATATCCTTTTGTATTCTATTGACCAATGTTTTGTTAAGGATTTTTGTATCGATGTTCATTAGGGATACTGGTCTGTAGTTCTGAATTCTTGTGGCATCTTTGCCCACTTTAGGTATCAGAGTTACACTGGCTTCATTGAAAGAGTTTGGGAGTTTTCCGTCTTTCTCTATGTTCTGGAAGAGTTTCTGTAGAATTAGTGTCAGTTCTGTCCTGAATGCTTGGTGGAATTCTCCTAAGAAGCCATCTGGCTCAGGGGATTTTTTGTTGGTAACCCCCTGATTACCTTGTCTATTTCTTCCATTGCTATGGGTCTACCTTGTCTATTTCTTCCATTGCTATGGGTCTGTTGAGATTCTTGCCATCCATCTGGGATAGTCTAGGGAGGGATAGTTTTTCCAAATATTTGTCCATGTCTTCCAAATTGTTGAATCTCCTTAGAGTATAGACCTTCATAGTACAATGTAATTATCCTTTTCCTTTCATTAAGGTCCATTGTAATGTCCCCTGTTTCATCCCTCATCCTTGCAATTGTCATTTGTTCCTTCCTTTCTTTGGTTAGGTTTGTCAATGGTTTATAAATTCTGTTAATTCTTTCAAAGAACCAACTTTTAGCTGCATTAATTTTCCTCATAGTTTTCTTTTTTTTCCTTCTCCTGTATCCCAGAACTGATTTTTATTATATCTATCCTCTTGGTATTAGTAGGGTTTCTTTGTTGACTCTTCTATAATTGGTATAATTATTGTGCTGACATATCATCCATGAGTCTCCTATTTTTTGTGTGCATTTACTGCAATCAGCCTTCCTGTGATAAATGTCTGCTTTATCCCAAAGGTTTTGGCATGTCGTATTTTCATTCTCATTGGTTTCTAGAAACTTCCTGATTTCATCTCTGATCTGGTTCAATACCCACTCCTTTTGCAATAGAGAATTGTTCATCCTTCAATTGTTTGCCCTTGTTTTCTTCACTGTCCTTCTGTTAATTTCCAGCCTTTAGGCACAGTGATCATATAGAGATGTCTGCATAATCACTATGTGCTTGAATTTACTCAAGGTAGACTTGTGTCCCAGCATGTGGTCTATTTTCTAATATGTGCCACGTGGACTTGAAAAGAATGTGAAATATTTTTGCATGTGGGTGGAAAAATCTGAAAATATCTATTAAGTCAAGTCATCCAATTGTGCCATTTAGATCTGTAGCCTCCTTGTTAAGTTTCTTTCCCAGTGATGTTTCTTTTTCAGAGAGTGTTGTATTAAAGTCACCAACTATAATGGTTGCGCCTGTGATTTCGTTTTTCATCTTTTGGACTGTTTGATTTATACCCTCTCACACACACAATTAAAATTCACAGACAAAACAAAAGTGTAAACAGTAAAAAAAAGAAAAGAAAAAGAAAAGGAAAGAAACCAAAAAAAGGAAAATTGAATTTTCTGAGACTGTGGCAGAAAATAGAGCAGAGATAGAAGAAGATGAGAAAAGAGGGCAAAGTGAAAGAACAAATGGAAAGAAAGAAGAAGAAAAAAGCGAAGGTAAGAAAATTTCAAAAATAAAGAGATAGCTGAACCCTGTGCCATGCCGTGTGTAGCCCTGTCTCATGCTGTGTGCAGCACTGTCTTATGGGGCAGAGTTGCCCTACACAGAGAGTAGGGGTCTGGAAACCAGTAGTGGCATGTGGAAGGAAAGAGAGAGAGTAGAGAATAATCAATGCAGAGAGAGAGAAGAGAACAAAGAAAGAGAGAAGAAAGAAAGGAAAGGGAAGAAAACGAAGGGGAAAAACTCAACTGTGCTCACTATGATTGGCTGTGATGGTAAAGAGGGAAGAAAGACAGGAGAAAATAAAGAATAAAGAGATAGCTGATCCCCGATTGCCTGAATGTGGGGCCAGAGGGCTTTAAATTCTGGCTTATGATGGCAGGTTGGTGTGCCCCTTTAATGCATGGGCCCAGTGGTGTTGGGAAGAATTTCCCTAGTTGGCGAGATCACCTTAGAGGTCCAATGGAGATTCCCTCAGCAGCACGGCGCACTGTGGATGGCTGTCACAGCTCTCTCATGTGGTGTACAGCACTCCCTCAGAGGGCAGGCTAGAGTTCCCCCTGCTATTTGGGTTGATTTTCCCTAGGCGGAGGGTAGTGGTCTGGAAGCCAGTAGTTATGTATAATAGGAAAGAGAGGAAGAGAAGAGGAAAATGAGCGAAAGAGAAGAAAAAAAGAAAGAAAGAGAAAAACAAACAAACAAACAAAAATCCCCAGCTCATTGAGACTGACAGGTGGGAAAGATAGAAAGGCGAGCGAATAAAGTAAAAAGAAATAGAGTAGTAAGTTAGGAGATAACTGAGACTTGATCTCCTATCTGAGGGGCTAGAGGAGTTCTAACTCTTCCTTAAGGTAGTGGGTGGTGTGGCAACTTGATGTAGGGTTCCACAGATGCAGGGTATGATTACTCTCGAAGGCAAGATCGCAACAGCAGCCAGGAATCAGTTCCAACTGTGGTACTGAGTGATGGAATGCACTAGTATACCTGCCTTGTGCTGTATGTAGCACTACAACAAGGGCAGGGCATAAATCATACCTTATTTATTAAATCTAAGATCAAGTCAAGAGTGTCCTTCCCCATGAGTGCTGTCAACATATTAATTAGCTTAATTCTTACTTCCCTAGAATATTCTAAAATAGAAGCTATTTCCCCCCATATCTTTCATTTACTATAATGACTTGGAAATATAGCATACCATTTATTTTTTAACTTCATTTCCAAATCATTATACCTCCAGCACCATGTAAAAAAAAATTGCAGACTCAAGCCACTGGGATCAATCCTTTTTCCCTTCATTCATATATATTCGTTATTATTTTCTACTCTTCCAGTTTTCTTATACCAATATTTCATGACAAGAGCATTTTCTTCCTTCTTGATGAGAAAATAATATAACATGGTTATTTTAAGGAATCAAATTCATCAATATTTATAGGAATATACAAGTTGTCTATTTGTTCTTGAGTCAGATTTGGTCATTTATATTTTCTTAGGAAATTGTCCAATGTGCTTATACTTCTAATCAGATTGGTATAAAACTATTCATAATGCTCTCAGATGACTATGTGCCACCCTAATTTTTATTTACAACTCCTGTTTCATCTTAATAATAATTGTGTCCTTTCTATCTCTGATCATGTCCCAACCCACATTTATTCACTCTTTCCAAAGATTTGTTCATTTTATTTTTATTTTTAATTAGACTTTTTTCATCCTCAATATTGAGTTTTTGTTTTCTGTTTTATTATGTTCTCCTCTTTATTTAGGTTTATATTGTTGATAATTTTTAAATGTTTTATATTCGACAATTTTAGCTTCCTTCTTTCCTAATATTACAATTTAATGTTATAACTCTCTATTAAAATACCACAATAAATCCATTGAATAATTAATATGCAGTATTTCACAAAGTTATACGTTTTTAATCTCTATCATATTTTTCTCTGATTGTGTATTATTTACATGTGTAATTATAATTTTTAAATAAATAAATTATTTTATTGGGGGTTCTTACAGCTCTTATAACAATCCATACATCAATTGTATCAATCACCTTTGTACATATATTGTTTTCATCATTTTCAAAAAGTTCAAACTTCAAAATGATAAGCAGAAGGCAATATTTCTGAACATTTTTTGAAAGAACATTAAGAGTGTATGAGCCTTATAGAGTGTAAGAGCCTTATAGAGTGTAAGAGTGTAAGAGCCTTATAGAGCAGTTCTATTCAGTAATACATGAATATCATTACCATAAATTGGAATCAACCTGAAAGCAGTGGATTTGGGATTTTTTATATATTTGTTTTCTTGGAATCTGAGGCAGGTGCAATACAGGTTGTCAGCAATGTTATTCAGTTCTTGAAAACATAAAAATGGTCTGAGAGACTTGAAATCCAGAGATTGCTCCTGCTCCAATAAGTGAAGATCACTTTTGTATTCAGCAAGTTGCTGCTTATTTCATTGATAAATACAGAACATATCGCCGGCTTAGTTTGAACACAGAGTTAAATAGTACTTGGTCCAATAACTTTACACAGTAATAATTTTTGCCTACAAAATGAATAGCAGACAGGCATTTAGAGTTTCATAGTCTATTGAGGACAGACCTCTTCCCTTTTCTAATAACAAAACTAAGTATAGTTAATATTTTAATAAATATAAGGCTCCTAGCTTATATTTTTGAAAATATTAATTCATTTAACATTTATTACCAATACATGAATTTGGTACCCACTTTTTTTCATATAAGTACACCAAGGCATTAGGCAGTTAATAAGCTTAGATATTGTCAGAAAGATAAAAATGACACAAGTAAGGCTTCAAAACCCATGTCCTTAAACTCTTTGAATTCTAATTGTTTCTGGTGGATGTTAATGAAACAGATTATGATACAAGAAACCTCACAATAAGATGTATATGCTTGCTACAAGTAACTCCCATATTACCTAATAAAGATTTCAGGGCAGAGTTCATGTCCTGTAAATATTTTTGAAATAGCTTGACCAACTATATTGGGCTTCCAAGACTCTTATATCTGCACAAATTCAATGCTATTTTATAGCAAATGCTTACTAATGGATTCTCATAAATGGTTTAGAGATACAAAGGCTAGTAGTGGAGAAGTCTGTGCTACATGGTTTATACATTAACTCCAAACACTGTCTTCATGGTTTAAATGTAAGGAACAATTTGTTGAAATGTAACAGTCCCATCATTTTATTAGTAGCTAGTTTCATGCTAGATGCATTCTCAAGGTACTCACAATTCAAAAGAAAAGACATTTTCACTAAATAATAGGTGTAGGACTGAATCGGTTACAGAGATAATAAGCAGATCTTTTCAAAATAAAGAATAAGAAAATGAAGCCAATGAATCATTGAAATAGCAGCCTACATCTTATGGGAACAGTTGTCTATACTGTAATTATGAATGTGTTACACTGAGCTTTTCAAGAGTGCTATTCTACATGTGAAAAAGATACAAGAGATATGTGTCTTGGTGCAGGAGGAAAAACATGAATTTCTGTAAAATTTTATTGCAAGAAGATAGATAAGGACCATAGTTTCCTCATCACATTGACACTATTAATTTACCTCTTCAGTAGAATATGCTCTTTAAAAAATAAAACATACCTGCTCTTTCCTATTAGGCTATAAAATTAGTAGGACATCAGTATAACAGTGTTGTAAATAGGGGGACCATATTAAAAGAAATTCAAAGCACTTATACTGTGATCATGTAAAGATAATCAATACCCACCCTCAATGATTCCCTTGCTGTCTGCTTTCATATTTGGGTTATTTGGCCTTAATGCCTGAACTGTGAAGCATGTTCATAATTTCTTTCCTCTCAGAAGTGTGGCCAGACTAAATTGGGAAGTTGTGGTTAGATACAAAACAAGAAACAAAAGCAACCAATGGCAAGGCAAAATCTGTTATTTAACTTTGATCAATACCATGCTTTAAGACAGCTATTCTCTAAGTGTAGTCCCTAGACTAACAGCATTGGTATTATGGGGGAATTTGTTCAAAATGAAAATGTTCAGGCCTACTCTTCACCCAGTTCTGTTGAAGTCAGAACCCCTGGGTGGGGAGTTAGGGGCAAAAATATGTTCTTTAATAGTTTTTCTAGGGAATTCAAATGCATACTCAAGTTTGCTACTAGAAATGGACAGTCAGGGTGAAAATGACAATAACAGCAAATTCTTTTTAAGTATTTAACAAAAAGTCAAGTATTATACTATACAATTATAATATATGAAGCCATGTATTTTATACACCTTCAAATCATATACTATTATTATTCCCAATTTCAAGTAAAGCAATAAAAGAGTGAAATAACTGACTCAAGTATGCACATCTAGTAAATGCTGGAGTCCTGGGTGAAATCCAGTACGTATGCCTCTAAATATCCTACTTTTAACTAAGGTAAAACAAGATGAAAGTATACTATGCACAATTCTGTTTAGAACTACAAATGAATTCATTGAGACCAGCCAGAATGTTTGATAAGAATGAGCCATTTATTTATGGTTTTATTCTCCTATTGATCACGGAGTATCTTATCTCCATCCTAAATTTACCAAATACAATAAAAATGACTTACACTATAGTATATCATCAAGTGTTAGACTGCTAAATAAAAGGTTAGTAGCTTGAATCTACCAGTCACTTCATGGAAGAAAGATGAGACAGCTTGCTGACCATAAAGACTTACAGGCCCCAAAACCTATGGGCACTTACAACAAGAAAAAACAATTTTCCACTGAGGAGGTGAGCAACAGACCTGAACATAAAATTCTCAAGGGCAGAAATACAAATGGCTAATAAACATATGAGAAAATGTTCCAGATCTCCAACCATAAGAGAAATGCAAACTAAAATAACTATGAGATACCTCCTAACACCCTCAAAGATAGCCCAATTCAAAGACTCGGAAAGTAACAAGTGTTGGAGGGGATGTGGAGAGACAGGAACTCTTGTCCACTGCTGGTGGACCTGTAGGTATATACAGCCATTATGTGAATTGATTTGGTGATATCTAAAACAGATGGAAATTGAGCCACCATACAATCCAGCAATCCCCCCACTGGGCATTTATATACCCAGAAGAGAAAAGAAATAAACCACGGCCAGACATCTGTGCGCCAATGTTCATTATGGCACAGTTCACAATTGCAAGGAGTTGGAAACAACCCGAATTTCCATCCACAGATGAAAGGATTAAAAAACAGTAGTACATACATACAATGGAGTACTAGGCATCCCTAAAAAGCAGTGATGAACTACTGTTGCTTTGTTGTGTTTAATCTTGTGTTTGTGCATATTGCTGTCTCTGCATGTCTGTATGGATGGGATAGGCGGGATAAACAAGCTAGAAGAGTAAACAACAGGACAACAGTTCTGGGGGGATATGGGAGAAGAGGAGGTGGGGGGAAAGAAGTGGATATTAACAAACCCATGTACAAGGGAACAAGTGACTGAAAATTGATGGTGAGGAGGGTGTAGGGTAGGGCTTGATCAAGGACAAAGTAACTGAGAGGAATTCCTGAAACCCAAATGTAGGCTGAACATGATAGTGGGACAGGAGGAAAGTAAAAGGAAATAGAGGAAAGAACTAGGAGGCCAAGGGCATTTATAGAGATCTAAATACAGGCATGTACATATGTAAATATATTTATATAGGATGATGGGGACATAGATCTATGTACATATATTTATAGCTTTAGTATTAAGGAAGCAGATGGACATCAAGTACTCCTTCAACACAAGAACACTTTGTTCTAACAATCCACCACTCTGAGATACTCATCTTCCTGACACGATGGCTGAAGACAAAGCAGATGCATAAGCAAATATGGTGAAGAAAGCTGACGGTGTCATTTGCGGTCTTAAAGGCTTGAAGATAAACAAGTGGCCATCTAGCTGAGAAACAACAAATCCCACGTGGAAGAAGAACACAAACCAGTGTGATCATGAGGTGTTAATGGGATCAGGTATCAGGAGAGCAAAAAATCATAATGGGAATGAGGGGGGAGTGCAGAGTTGAAGCCCAAAGCCAATCTGTAAGCAATTGGACATCCCCTTACAGAAGAGTTGTGGGGAGAAGATGGGCCATTCAGGGTACAGTATAGTACCGATGAAACACACAGCTTTCCTCTGGTTCTTTAAAGCTTCCTATCTTCCCACCCCACCCCTTCCCAACTATAATGACCCTAATTCTACCTTACAAATCTGGTTAGACCAGAGCAGGTACGTGGGCACAGATACGAGCTGGAAACACAGGGAATAAGGGATAGATGAACTCCTCAAGACCAATACTGAGAGCAATCATACCAGGAGGGGAAGGGGAAGGTTGGGGGGAAAAGGGGGAACCGATCACAATGACCTAACTAGAACCCCCTCCCAGGGGGATGGACAACAGACAAGAGGGTAAAGGGAGACATTGGACAGTGAAAGATGTGAAAAAATAATAACAACTTATAAACTTTCAAGGGTTCATGAGGTAAGGGAGGGGAAGGGAGTGGGGAAATGAGGAGGTGATACCAAGGACTCAAGTAGAAAGAAAATGTTTTGAAAACGATGATGGCAAACGTGCTTGACACATGGATGTATGTGTGGATTGTGATAAGAGTTTCATGGTCCCCCAATAAAATGATTTAAAAAAAAACCCAAGGACAGTTCTAATTTATCATATAGGGTAGCCATGAATCAAAATTCATGAATCAAAAAAGCAATGGGTTTATATTAGTTATCTTAGGCTCTGTTCTCAAGAGAAGCAAAGCCAACGAAGCTGATATATATAGAAAAGCACTCAGTGAAGCTTACAAATGTACACACAGAAAGATTTATTTCAAGAAAATGGCTCAAATAGTTGTAGAAATAGATGAGTCTCAAGTTCAGGTAAATTCCAAGTCGATGTGTCAGATATTAGGAATCAAGCTACATCTGGTTCCATCAGCTTCAGGTGCTGAGAAACCCAACATTAGTAGAAAGGTGAAGGATGTGTCTACATAGGCAAATGAATCCAGGTTAGCTAAGCAAGCTTGGCAATACAACAGGTGTTGGCACAAGACAACAAAGAACCAGATGCTGAATCCTGTCCCAGAAAAAAAAAATTAATGAAGCTTTTCCTCAGCATCGCTTACATTGAAATAGGACACATGCTTGATGTAACTTTTTTTTAATTCAGTGGTTTCTTAAAGAGGATTTCATTTTGGAAGTGATTGGCTTGTGCTACATATATTGAAGGATTACTAGGTCTTAACTACTAAACCACTGAGAAGCCTAGTTGACTCAAGTTGACATGAAACCTTAACTATCACAGTAACTAAAGTTGCAACAATTATCTCTACTTTCCAGTTGAATCATTTCCTTTTTCTAAATGCCAAGCTTACCCTATCAGTAAAAATGAAATATTAATGGTGCCTACTTACAAATAAATTTGTTGTGGGAATTAGGTTAGAAATTATGTACGTATGTGTGGGAGAATATGAGTATGTAAAATTGTGTAAATGTATAGAGTATTAATAGTAGTGGCTATTGGGGTTACTGGTCTCAAATTTAAATGATACAGGGCATCTACATTTTACGTTCCTTTTTAAAATAAACTCATCTGGAATTTAAAAACTGTTCTATACATACTCCATCCACATTTCATATAATAATTTAATCATATCAAGAAGAGTTGTACAATTGTCAAGATATTCAATTCTAGAATATTTTCTTCTTCCCTGTACTTACCGTTATTCATGTAATTGCTTCTTCTAATTTTGGCAAAAATATACACAACAAAACATTCTTCAATTACAAACTTCTGTTTGTATAATTTGGTGCATTGCTCATACTCTGGGTTATACAATTATTGATATCCTTTTCCAAATTATTCCAGCACCATAGAAATCACTCAATGCCCCCAAAAAACAACTCATTCTGCTTCACCCATAACAACTATTGATCAAGTTTAGTTTCTTTTGGTTGTTGTTTAGTAGTTTTCTTGATATAGCATTCACATATCATACACTTCCATAAATAAATCACTTTCAAAATGGATGTATACAGATAATCACAATCAATTCTTATGCTCCCTCCTCCATTTTGCATTTGTTGTTTGCTCCCCAAATCTCCTCACCCTCCCCACCTGCCACCCCTTTCACATCCCAATAAATGATTGCTTTAGTTATTGTTTCTATGCATCTACTCCTTCGATTCCAAAACTCAGAAAAGCAAAAGAAACAATAATGTATCAGAATTTTTTACATAGAAGGTATTAGGAAAAATTTTAAGATGTGACATCTAAGGATAAAAATGAAATATACAGCAATCCAAATTTAGTATTCAACAAATAACTAACATTTAAAATTGTTGCATTTTCCTCTTTAGGCTATTAAAATGATATATTTTGTCTATTTGGAAACTTATAGGAACAGAATTTCATTATGAGTAATTCATTATGATTCACAGGTATGTTATAATGATGGCAGCATCAAATATCTTCGTTTTGGAATTTAAAAGAGATTATACAAATCTTTCCTTGGTCCTCAAGGGCCTCTGAACCCAAATCGAATTAAGAATTAAACAATTTAGCACATTTTATATGCTCATTTGTATTGGTCATATAAGATAATTTTAACTCACCAACAAGATTACAATTTCTTGAGAGTAGAGAGTTGTACTAATTGTAGGCTAAATACATAATGCTAAATTAATTCTTATAAATAATTCATTATTAAAACACAGTTATATACTAGACTCTGACAGATGATATAAATATATTATTTCTAATCCTCAAAAGAGGGTTAAAACCTGATTCTGAAGAAAAAAAGAGCCATGAATAACTGCACGCTCATATCTCCCTTAATTTTCTACTCATCTGCAGTCTACCAAGAGGGTAGACTGCAGATCAATAGAGTGGCAGACAGGCCCTGGGGGCATAAGTGGGTAAGGTGTTGTAATGCTAACTGCAAAGTGAATAATTCAAAACCACCATGCATCCCATGGGTGGAAGATGAGGCTTTATACTCCTATAAAGAGCTGACATCTCAGGAACCCATAAAGGTATTTCTATTCAGTCTGATAGGTACACTATGAGGCACAATAAACTTGATGGCAGTGAGGCCTTTGTTTCTTATTTAATAAAACAATGGTCAAGGAACTGAATTTAAAAAAATGCAAATGGATTTCCTGTTAGCAGGTATAACCAGCCAAATACATTATTGAATCCCTGTGTAAAAACTACAGAGATCACAAGCATGGAAGAAAACCCAAATAACTGGAAGTTTAAAAGAAAAATGTAAAAATTACGTGAATTGAAGTAAGTAAACTATGACTTCTTCATTCCCTCGAGGCCATAGGTTTCCTTGGAAAATAGGAAGGAATTTGCCAAGGAGCCGCTACAACAAACTGGAAGACTGCAGAGTCAGGGCTGACTACACCCTGTTTCCGCAGAGGTACTGAGTATGCACAAGGGATACAGGCCCACACATGGGAACCACAGGATGGGACTACTAGAATCTGGGCATTTTTCTTCCCTTTTCCCTTTTTATATTTCATTCATCAGGAACCCATGATAGGGTCCTGGCTCACTACCTCTTGCTGCTTGGCTGCTGCCTTTGAACTGAGGTTAACCAAGAATGTGTGGGACTTGCCCCCTCTTTGCTAAACCTACAAAGGCCCTGTATTTGGACAGAAGGGAGGGAGAGACCTGCCCTAAAGTTTTTAGTTTAGTTTTATTTTCCTTCTCTTTCCTAAACCTGTTGGAACTGCACAGAAAGAACAACAGCTACAAAAAATACCTACTGTTCTCTGACACTGAGAGGAGAGCCCTCTCAAATTGCTCAAAAGAGACTCTGACCACGTACCCCTTTAGTATTCTTTGGGACTGAGAAAGAAAGCAGCCCAGTGTATTTTTCCTCGGCTTTTGGTTTTGCTGGTTTTTTTTTTCTTGCACAGCTTGATGGAGTCAACTCTCCCCATGTAATCCACCATTAAAGCTGCATCGTTGTGTTATGTGGACAACAGTCAATCTCAGTCTCTATGAATAAGCACAAATAAGTAACCAGTACACAAAGAAAGAAAAACAAAAGGCTCAAGAAAAGAAACAAAAACATTAGAACTACCAGAAAAAAAATTTTAAATGATGATGCTCAAGCATTCTCAATCGATGGAGCAAAAGACTGAGAGAGCTACAGAAAGAATGAATATAAAAATCAGAAAATTTACAACCAAAACAAAAAAGAAATTCTGAAGAATAATATGAAGGGAAGTAGGCATCACTTTAAAAGGGTAAAGAAATATTAGTGAGTTTAAACATAAATTCCTTAATGTCAATCTATGAGAAAAATTAACAGAAAAGGGTTGGTGGTGGAAAGTCTAGGAATTCTGTGGAGCATTATCAAGAAAAATAAATGAAAACAAAAATATAATATATCAAAACCTATGAGACAGTAAAAGGAGTTTACAATATATACAAATAAAAATTTAAAACACAAACAAAATAAGTGTTATTGAGTCAACTCTGATTTACAGAGACCCTATATAACAGGGTTTAACCGTCTTTGTGGGATTCTTAAGCTATAACACTTTTATAGGAGTTCTAAGTTCTGTCTTTCTCCCTCAGAGCAGCAGATGGCTTCAGACTGCAGACCTTTTGATTAGTAGCCCAATGTCTTGTAACCAGTATGGCCCCAGGGATCATTAAGTCAATAAAAGTGTGTATGACAAAAGAAGAGAGAACCAAAATCAATACCTTAACCAAACATCTTCAAAAAGTAGTGAAGCAGTCAGCCATCAGAAGAAAATAAATAATAAATTTAGAGCAGAAATAAATGAATCAGAAAAAAGAAAGCCTCAAGAAAAAAAGATGGTTCGTTGAAAGGATTCACAAAGTTGAACAATCACTGACAAATTTAACAAAGTAAAAAAGGTAAAGGTTCAAGTATTAAGAATAAAAATTGAAAGGGATAAAATCATAATAGAACCCAAAACCCAAACCAAACTCACTGCTTTCAAGTCACTTTCAACTCAAAGCAACCCCATAAGACAGGGTCGAACTGCCTATGTATCATGTTTCCAAGACTGTCATTTCCTTCTTCTCCTACAGAGTGGGTGATTTCAAACTGCTGACCTTGCAATTATCAGCCTATTAGGGCTCCTTTTAAACAGAACCAGATGAATAACAAAATCATTAACATAATGTTTTTGAAAGACTCTATCCCAGAAAATTTGAAAAACTTGATGAAATGAGCAAACTTCTAGAAACATACTACTTACCTGAATGAAGACAGGCTGACATAAGAAGCTTAACCGACCCCTACCCCTGTCCCCCCAAAATAAGAAATTGATCATGGCATTCAAAAATTCCTTCTAAAGAAGTCTAGGACCCAACAGCTTCTCGGGGTAATTCTACCAATTATTCAAAGAAGAGATTATAACAACTCCACACAAACTGTCACAAAATAATGAAAAGTCAGAACACCTATTAACTCATTTTATGTAGTGAGCAAAATCCTGATACCCAAACAGAAAATACATTACCAGAATAGAAAATTACTGACCAATATTCCTTATGAACATAGATGCCACATTTCTCACCAAAATCTTGGCCAATACAATTCAACAAAATATCGATATCATAATAATATGCCATGATCGAATGATATCCATACCAGGAATGCAAGGATAGTTTAACACCAGAAAAACAATCAATGCAGTTCACCATAAGAAAAGATAAGAAAAATATGATCACATCAGTTGAGGCAGAAGAGGCATTTGGCACAATCCAACATGCACTCCTGATAAAAGCACACAACACGGTAAGGATAGAAGTGAAATTTCTCACAATAAAACCTATATACATAAAGTCAATGGCCAATATCACACTCACTAAAAGGAAGTAAAATAATTCCCCCTGCAAACGTGAACCAGAAAAGGATGTCCTTTTTCACCACTCTTATTCAATATCACACTGGAAGACTTAGTAAAAGCTATGAAACATTTTAAAGCATCAAAATTAGCAAGGAAGAAGTAAAATATTTATATTTGAAAATAGATAAGATTCTATACATTGAAAAACCACAAAGACTTGAAATAAAACTGTTGTAAAAAAATTAAAAGATTCAGTACCATGGCAGGGCACACAATCAAAATACAAATATGAATTAGATTCCTGTAAACAAACAGAACTCTGAAAAGGAAATCAATAAAACAATACTACTTACAACACTGGAGACAAAGTGTGGGAATTCCCCACGATCTGATCGCACCACACACTAAGGGTGTGCAACTGAACAGCAAAGAGAACAGAGCAACGAAGTCCCCAGGGAATATTGAAAAGAGACTTTGGGGCAAGGGTTTGGCACCCCAACATACTGTACTAGAAAACTTTCCTAAAGGCCAACAAACAGTCCCTCAAGTAACTACAAGCTTTTCTTTCTTGTTGTTGTGCTTTGTTTTCTTTTTTGTCATTGGCTTTTTTTGTTGTTTAATTTTGTTGCTTGGCTTTGCTCTGTCTTGTTTATGTGCATGCTATTATCTCCGCAGGTCTTTGTAAATAATATATACTGAATGAACAATCTGGAGGAGAAAACAATAGGACCAACAATTCCAGGAGGGACATGGGACAGGGGGAGGTGGGGGTAAAGGAAGTGGCGTTAACAAACCCAGGGACAAGGGAACAGCAAGTGATCAAAATCGGTGGTGAGGAGGGTGCAGGAGGCCTGGTAAGGTGTGATCAAGGGTAATGTAACCAAGAGGAATTACTGAAACCCAAATGAAGACTTAGCATGATAGTGGTACAAGAGGAAAATCAAAGGAAATAGAGGAAAGAGCTAGGAGGCCAAGGGCATTTATAGAGGTCAAAATAAATGAATGTACATACATAAATATATTTATATATGAGGATGGGGAAATAGATCTACATGCATATATTTATAGGTCAGTATTAAGGTAGCAGACAGACATTGCGTTTCCACTCAAGTATTCCCTCAACACAAGAATACTTTGTTCTATTAAAGTGGCATTCTGTGATACTCCCCTTCCCGACACAACCGCTGAAGACAAAGCGGGTGAATAAGCAAATGTGGTGAAGAAAGCTGATGTTGCCCGGCTATCAAAAGATATAGGGTGTGGGGTCTTAAAGGCTTGAAGGTAAACAAGTGGCCATCTAGCTCAGAAGCAACAAAGCCCACATGGAAGAAGCACACCAGCCTGTGTGTTCACGAGGTGCCGAAGGGAACAGTTATCAGGCATCAAAGAACAAAAAAATCATATCACTGTGCACTCACCTCCCTGATATGATCCCTGTAGACAAATGGGTGCATAAGTAAATATGGCGAAGAAAGCTGATGGTGCCAGGCTATCAAAAGATATAGGGTCTGGGGTCTTAAAGGCTTGAAGGTAAACAAGCGGCCATCTAGCTCAGAAGCAACAAAGCCCACATGGAAGAAGCACACCAGCTTGTGCAATCATGAGGTGTCAAAGGGATCAGGTATCAGGCATCATCAGAACAAAAAAATCAGAACAAAAAATGAGGAGTAGATGCCAGGGGCTTAAGTGGAGAGCAAATGTTTTGAGAATGATGAGAGCAATGAAAGTACAAATGTGCTTTACACAATTGATGTTATGTATGGATTGTGATAAGAGTTGTATGAGCCCCTAATAAAAGGATAAAAAAAAATACCACTTAAAATAACCACATAAAAGATAAAATACTTAGGATTTATTTTACCAAGAGAAACAAAAGACATGTTCAAAGGAAGGTACAAAATATTACTATACGAAACAAGAGATCTATGTAAATGAAAGAATATTTTATGCTCATATTTAAGAAGGCATAAACATTGTGAAAATGTTAATATTAATTACCCAAAGTAATGTGTAAATATAACATAATTCCGATCCAAATCCCAAAAGCATTCTTTTACAGATGTAAAAACTAATCATCAATTTTGTGCGGACAGGAAAATGACCCAGTATAAGCAAAGCACTCGTTAAGATGAAGATAAGCATAGGAGGCCTCCTACTTCCTAAACTTATAACCTACTTAAAAATCTCAGTAGTCAAAAGCTTGGCATTGATACAATGATTGATAATTAGACCAATGGAACAGAATGGAGAATCCAGAAACAAATCCCTGCACCTATAGACAACTGATCTTTTATAAAATGCCCCTACACGTTACATGTTAAATAAATATGTTCAACAAATTGTGCTGGCAACATTGGATTTCCATTGCAGATGAATGAAACAAGAAGCATACGAAACAAGAAGCATACCTCACCTCATGCACTCATATGAACTCAAAATGTATTCAAGACCAATATGTGAACTCTAGAACTATAAAGATCATTAATGATGGACATTAATTTAGACTATAAAAGCACTATCAAATAGGAAATACACACACTCAGTGGAGGACAAAATAATTGACTGGGATCTACTAAAAAGAAGGCACTTATACACATCAAAAGTTTTATCCAGAGTGAAAAGAGAGCCCAAAGACTGGGAAGAGATTTTCAGCAAAAACATACCATGGAAGGGACTAATGTATAGAAAATGCATCGAAAACTGCAACATTTCAACAAAAAGAGATGAATATTAAAATTTAACAATGAGCAGAGGACACCAACACACAATTTACCAAAGAAGACATTCAGGTGGCCAACAAACATGGAGAAATGCTTATGATCACTAGCCATCCCAGAGATGCAAATCCAAGAAATCATGAGATACAGCCTTCCACCTGCATTGATAGCAAAATTTTTTTAAAAAAATAAAAAATAAATTCTGGAGAGTATGTAGAGAGATTGGGACCCGCATACACTGCTGATTTGACTGTAAAAACGTTCAACTACTCTGGAAACGGATACAGTGCCTCCTCAAACAAATACTGGAGACAGTAATTGCACATGGCCCAGCAATCCCTTTCCTGGGTATGTACCCTAAAGGAGTAAGAGCCATAGGATGAACAGACATATGAAGTCCCATGTTCATCGAAGGACTGTTCATAATGGCAAGAAGTTGGAGACAGTCTCAAAGGCTAAAAGTACTTTAAGATTTATATAGCCTGTAGTTCTTTAGAAAATAAGTTACAGCCCTGGGAATTGGCCTTGCAGAGTGAGGAATATATATATATATATATATATATATATATATATATATATATATATATATATATATATATATATATTATAACTAATATATATATATATAACTATATTAAAGTTAACACTCCATTTCTGCATTCTAATTCTAAATTGTCAACATTCTTAGTATTTTTTTCATTTAATCAGTTTAATTAGCCAATTACACTTGTGACAAGATAGCACTGGTAATGGTGACAAAAAACATTGTTTAAAACAACCATGAGTTTGATTGAACCACTTTACTTCACTGTACATCAGTTTCCTGTAGATAATAAAATACAAGCAAAAATATGCTAAGATAATTATAAAATGGTTGCATCAATGAAATGACAAGTAACTGGTAGAAATTCAAGGCGAATTCAGAAGAGGAGATGGAACAAAGTTATCCTAGCTGACATCAGGTGAACCTTGTCTCAACACACAGAATATAAGAAAGATGTTTACCTATCTTTTACTCGCTATACAAAAGGTATCCAGCTCTGTAAATCAATCAAAACTTATTACTTATAACATTATAAATAGCAGGAACTACAGAACACTTAATTGTGTCCATGGAAAACCTGTACACAGGCAGTTGTTCAAACAGAATAAGGAACTACGGCATGGGTTACAATCAGTAAGGATATGTGTTGGGCTTTTTATCATATTTATTCAATCTGTATGCTGACCAAAATATCTGAGATGTTGGAATATATGAAGAATGCAGCGTCGAGATTAGAGGAAGGCACACCCTTCAATATGCAGATGATATAACTGCTTACTGACAGTGAAGAGGACTTGATGCAATTAATGATGAAGATCAAAGACTACAGCTGTCATCCTGGATTATACCTCAACATAAAGAAAATAAAAAGTCTCATAACTGGACCAATAAACTATATCATGCTAAACAGAGAGAATATTGAACGTCTCAAGGACTTCATATTTCTTAGGTCCACACTCTCAACACCCATGGAAGCAAAAAAAGAAGGAAAAGCAAACTCACTACCATCAAGTTGATGCTGACTCATAGTGACATTATACAACAGGGCAAAACTGCCCCTTTGAGTTTTTGATACAAGACTTTTTACGGGAGTAGAGAACCCTGCCTTACTCTCACAGAGACATCGGTGATTCTGAACTACCGACATTGTGTATCGCAGTCCAACATATAAGTACTATGCCAACAGGAAGCAGCAATAAATAAATAAATAAATGAAAAGACTTATTGGGCATTTCTGGTGCAAAAGATGTAAGGATTTAAACACACACACATACAGATATTTCATCTTGTGTACATGTGGTGCACCTGACTCACACCAGTAATGTATGATGGTCTTACATGTATGAGAAAGCTGGACAATAAACAAGGACCTCTGAAAAAGAATTGATGCAGTTGAATGACTGTATTAGCGGGCAAAGATTATTGAATGCTTCATGGAGTGCCAGAGGAATGAACAAATTTGTCTTGGAAAAGGTTTGCCAGGATGCTCCTTAGAAGCAATGGTAGTGAAACGACCTCACATGTACTTTACAAATATTATTAGGAAAGGTTAGTCCCTGGAGAAGAACATCACCCTTAGTAACGTAGAGGGTCAGAGAAAAGAGAGAGTGACACAGTGCTTGCAACAATGGGTTCAAACATCACAATGATTGTGAGAATGGTGCAGGATGGGGTTCTTTTCAGTTTCCTCTTGTATGGTATTTCTATGAATCAGAATGGACTTGATGGCATTTAACAGTAAAAACAACAGGAAAATCTAGTTTCAGGGATTGATGTATGGATTAAGAAAATCTGTGTATTTACCCTAACATATTCCAAGCACTCATTAAATGATAAAAATTACCATTACTCGTATTCAAATGCAAATTAGACAGGAAAAGTTCTAAATTCCTACCAGTCTCCTTGTGTGTGAGCTGTTTTGGTAAATGATTTGAAAGGAGAACAAATTGAAACTAAGGATTTAAATGAGAAAGATTATGTATGGTTTCCAATTATCCTTATCTTTTAGCTCTCCCATAATCTTTCACCATTACTTTCAGTTAATAGGATTTTTCTATGTACTCAAATTTTCCCAGAATTAGGTGATTTTCATGTGAAATATTATTTCAACAATATTATAAAATGCAGCTCTTACCAAACACAGCAGCAATTTTCAAAACTTCTCTTCATTCAAAATAATAGCATGTACAATTATACATTAGAGTTAAATTTTATCTACACTTTTCCGTTTAGGTTTATTGTTCTCTTAGAGAGACAAATCCTACCTGCACAAAATACCAATGAATATATTTAAAGCTACCTTTCTTCTGAAATGGCTGAGGCATCTCTATATTTCAGATTCACAACACTTAGATGGTCTAACCAGGCCTTCTAAGTTTTATGCCTCACACCCGTTGTAATAGCACTGTGCTCACAACTGCATATGCACCTTCTCCTCCTATGGACACATATCATTTCACTGTAAATAAACCAATCAGGCTATAAATTATTTCTCTACTGAAAGCCTAAAGAAAAGACTAAATTACAGAAGAAGAAATTACCAGCTACTAATATGATTTGCAATACCAAGGACCCTGAAATTCTTTAACATGTGTCAAAACTGCTTCTAGTGATTATAGCATCAGTGAGGAAAATGGTAAAAGAAATTAACATTAATTGAAAAGAACCTTCGTTTTGCTTTCATCCCTGTAACCATATGCTATGAAGTGCATTTAGTGGACTAGTAGATTGTTAGATTGTTGTGAAACCCAGTATTATATACTGTTATATAAACCATCAAGCTGAAAAGAGAACAGAAAGTGCTACCACTTTCGTGTATTAGTAGAGTAGCAGTTATATGATATTTATATAGTACAAAGATATTTCAGCTGTTTTTCCCTGAAAGAACCTTCCCTTCCCCAAACTAAGTACCTAAAAACGATAGCTAACAATTGACTTCCATATGATATACTGAACACGCAAACGTGCCTACCCCAACAATTTCTCTTCCACGGGCCTCTCATAGAACCAGAAATCCTCACATTACACACACTTTTGAATAGCGTTTATTAAGATTTTGATGACCATATAATTATATCATTTTAGTTGATGATAGTTTAATCATAATGGGTTGTGAGCAATATCAGACATTCATATATATATATGTACATATTAAAACCATATATAAATCAGAAGCAATAGAAAGATAAACCTTTATTTTACCATACAGTATTCATTTTTATGCAAGAAAAATAATTAAAACACTCAAAAAAGTATAATTTCAGTACCTAGATAATTCTGAACGACATGTAACAGGTAATCACAGGGATTTACTACAAAAATAATCTTGGAGAGCCTTTCATGTACTAAGGACATAATTAATCAATGCATTTTCTTTTCTAACCAAAATACTGGTCAGTAATCACCAATGCTAATTATGATGACGCAGAAATATTGAAATATTCTGAAGTGTCTACTGAATTATTAAAGAAATCAAGAATGTAAATGAAGAAAGAAATCAAGACAGTACCTATCAACAGCAACATCTCTAGTTTGGGTTTCATGTTCACTTAATTGCATTATTTTATACAATTTTAATAAATGCTGATGTACTTATATAAGAAAGAGCTTGAATGACAACCGTAAGCAAGATATGTTAAAAAAAATGTGGTGACATGACAATGATTAAAAATGGTGTTGTGCTATTTTGTTTGAAAATCATTTTAATAGTCATTAACCATTTTACTCTATCTCCCTACCATGCTAGATGCAATGAATTTTTCTCTATGTTGTAATGTGTTTTCCAAAACTATGGAATTGCCAGATTAAATTTCATATTTTGATGCTAACTTTATTACCAATTTCTAAAATCCTTCACATTAATTACTATATTTATGAGGATATATATATATTCAGAAGAACTTTGGCTATGGTGACTTTAGGTAAATATTAATGTTTCTTACTGTTTGTTTGATAATGTATTCTGCTTTAAGCTGTCTATGGCCATCTGGGATGATGGCAAAGAAATTTGTCTCTCTCAAATATGATGCTTTTAAATTAGCTTGGATTTGAGTTGGCAAAGGGGTGAATTGCTTTAAAATACATTACTAAGAAGGTTCATTTTCCTTGTTGTCGCTGTGGTGAAAGATGATTTTAATATGAAACCTCACCTAAAAAATTGAACACACATCTCATTGCCAAGTATTCGTGTTTTAGATATATGTAATTCAGGAGACAAAGAAAAATGAGTTCAATCATTTAGAAAGAAAAAATTCAACTACAAGCACTTAGGGAGAATATACCACTGGGAATTATAATTTCCACCTCTGTCTCTATATGTAATCAAGACCAGGGTTTTATGAACTCTACTTCCTAATGATTCCTGCAATACACCATTACTCTCTATTGGGTCAATTCACAGTAATTTCTTATTGGACCTTTATATCCTTCTCCAACCAAGTTTCCTGCATCCAATCTTGTCCCAGTTAAAACTACTTTATACATTACATTATGTTTCCATTGTCTGCAGACTCACGTTCAAATGTCTTCCCTCACCTCACTGCCAACCAGTTGATGCTGTCTCTTAAGGATCCTATATGGAAGGGTAGAAGTTCCCCTGTGGATTTCCCTTACTATAATTCTTTATGGGAACTGAAAGCTCCATTGTTTAAAGACTCACTTTTTGTCGTACTGTGATGGAATTTCTCAACAGCAAATGGTTAGTGGTTTTAGAAGACGGTTCCAGCTCAGAGCAAGTTGTGCTAAATTACATTTCAAAGAGATGATTCCCAGGCCCTAAGAAAATTACCCCAGAGTTGTTAAACCCTCAGGAGGCTTAATGTGCCATATAAATTCACTTCCACTGCAAGGGGAAGCCTGGCCTTAGCACATCATCATGGGTCCAGTGGTCACAATTGTACAGTGATAATAAGTAAAGCTTATAGTAAGGTCATAGAGAGCATAAGAGATAGAAGAGATATTGAAATAATGGAGTCAGACACATGTCATGTTAATAATGCTTACCTCAGCCTCACATGGTGGTCCATGTGGAGAGAGAGAGAAAGAGAGGGAGAGAGAGAGAGAGAGAGAGAGATTGATTTAATACTAACTAAGGCTCTTATATTCTCTGGGGACATGCAAGCCCCCTAATTACGTCACAGGAAATGATTGTGCTATAGGTAATAATTAATGAGAGGGGGTGATGTAGGGTTATCCATGCAATAGGAAGAAGAGGGATTGTGGGCACACATGTGACAAGATGGGTGGATCCTACATTCAGGATGGCAGCCTAACTTGGATGTCACTGAGCCAGTTTGACCTGTTCCCTGGCTCAACTGATAGAGACCATTATCAGTAGGGTGTGAACCTCACCTACTGGAATCAAATCCATAAGTGCAAAATTTTAGGGAGAATAACCACTTGTCCTTAACAGCAGGGAGTGGGGCCTACCTTAGTCTGGTGACTGCCTCCAGGGAGGATGTCTATAAGAACTTGAATTCCCCACATATGCTAGCAAAAAGCCTCCAATATTTAGCATATCTTTGTAGGAGACAAAGCTGGGGGGAAGTTTCTTTATAATCCCACAAACCACTAAGTCTATGAGAATTCATAAGGACCCTATAGGATAGAGCAAAACTGCCTCATAGAGTTCCAATGGCTACAATGTCATGGAAGCAGGCTGCCACAATCTTATGAGAAAGGGCAACAAGTTTCAAACCACCACCTTTTCGTTAGCAAACAGGTTAGCAAACAAGTCTTTACCCACTTTACTACAAAACTAAGAGGAAAATCGCTGATATGGAGTTCATGCTGACTCACAGCAACTCCCTGTGGGTTTCTGAAATGGTAACTTTACAGTCGAAAGCCCAGTCTTTCTCCATCAGAGATACTGGGAGTTTGAATTGCCAACCATGTACCACCAGGCCTACTTGTATTAACCACGTAGGCATAGTCCTTAAAAAAGAAAGAAAGAAAACTCTTGCATTGGGGGAGTACTTGAGTGGAGGCCCAATGTTCTTCTGCAGCCTTAATACTTAACCAATAAATATATGCACATAGATCTATTTCCCCATCCTCATATATAAATATATTTGCATATGTATATACCTTTATCTAGACCTCTATAAATGCCCTTTGCCTCCCAGCTCTTTCCTCTATTTCCCTTGACTTTCCTCCTGTCCCCCTATCAAGCTCAGTCTGCACCAGGGTTTCAGCAATTCCTCTTGGTTACATTATCCTTGATCATGCCCAACCAGGCCTCCCACACCCTCCGCATTCTATGATGCTCACCTTCCTGACACAACTGCTGAAGACAAAGCGGGAGAATAAGCAAATGTGGCGAAGAAAGCTGATGGTGACCTGCTATCGAAAGACATAGCATCTGGAGTCTTAAAGGCTTGAAGGTGAACAAGCGGCCATCCAACTCAGAAGCAACAAAGCCCACATGGAAGAAACACACCATCCTGCATGATCACGAGGTGTCAAAGGAATCAGTTATCAGGCATCAAAAAACAAAAAAAACCATACCATGGTGTGCTCACCTTCCCAATATGATCGCTGAAGACAAATGGGTGCATAAGCAAATGTGGCAAAGTTGATGGTGCCCAGCTATCAAAAGATATAGCGTCTGGGGTCTTAAAGGCTTGAAGGTAAACAACCGGTCATCTAGCTGAGAAGCAAAAAGCCCACATGGTTGAAGCACAATAGCCTGTGTGATCAAGATGTGTCAAAGGGATCAGGTATCAGGCATCATCAGAACAAAAAATTAGAACAAAAAATGAGGGTGGGAGTGCAGAGTGGACACCCAAAGCCCATGTGTAGACCAGTGGATATTCCCTTACAGAAGTGTCTTGGGGAGGAAACGAGCCAGTTCGGGTGTGGTGTAGCAATGATGAACAATACAACTTTCTTCTAGTTCTTAAATGCTTCCCCCACCCCACCCCACTATCATGATTCCAATTCAACCTTACCAATCTGGCTAGACCAGAGAATGTATACTGGTACAGATAGGAACTGGGAACACAGGGAATCCAGGGCGGATGATCCCTTCAGGCCCAGTGGTGTGAGTGGCAATACCGGGAGGGTAGAGGAAGGGTGAGTTGGAAAGGGGGAACTGATTACAAGGATCTACATGTGACCTCCTCCTTGGGGGTCGGACAACAGAAATGTGGGTGAAGGGAGACGATGGACAGGGCAAGATATGACATAATAATAATTTATAAATTATCAAGGGTTCATGAGGGACAGGGGAGCGGGGATGGAGGGGAAAAATGAGGAGCTGATGCCAGGGGCTTAGGTGGAGAGCAAATGTTTTGAGAATGATGAAGGCAATGAATGCTCAGATGTGCTTTACACAATTGATATATGTATGGATTGTGATAAGAGTTATATGAGCCCCTAATAAATTTTTTTTAAAATAAATACATAAATATTTTTAAAACTTTGCATAGATAAAAAAGAAATAGGAAAGCATCCGAAGCACTAGGTTTTTCACAGAAATGTGCTGATAAGAATGAGTAAAAGGATACTTTCACTTTGGGCAACAGAAGAAATTCATTATTATTACTATTTTAACTCTTATACCAGTTCACCTAAGTGGTTCAGTAGGGTAGCTCCTGATACACGGCCTTCCTGAGTAGACTATGAGGTAGGATTTTCCATGCCTTACTGTCCACTGTGTCCCCAGGGCTCTTCACATATGGAGGTTATAATAAAAGTTTGAAATACTGGTATTGCACAAGTTTTGCCAATCACATATCAGCCTGCACCCCATACAAGTATGTGTGCATTCATGCCTAAGAAGAAACTCCATTTGAATAAAAGAAGCATAATGTTTCCCATATCATTCTTTTACTTGCTGAGGTCAACCCAGGAGTTATCTTGACTCTTCTGTTTCTCTTACCCTTATCTAAATTGTTAGAAAATACTCTTGTCTCAGACTCAAAAACTGTGTTACCAAACCTAAATACTTGTCAGCATCGCCCCTGTTAATACCCTAGTCAAAATTACCATCTTATTTTTAACATAGATGATTGCAAAAACCTTCTAAAGGGAGACATGCACACATGCACACACACTGCAGTAAATAACAACCATAGCAATTTTTTAAAAGATCGAGTCAGATCATGTCTCTCCTCTACACAAGCTCCCAATGACTTTGAATTTCGCTAGAGTATAAGACAAAATCCATACAAGCATCTACAATCCCCTATATTATCTGGCTTCATGTTACCACCTCTTGCTTCCCTCCATCCACACTGACCGTTTGGTTGTTCCTGAAGCATGGCATACATTCTCTGATCCTGAGGACTGAAATTGGTGTTTGCTTCTGCTTTGAGCTACTGGCATGATTCTCTTTACTCTCTCTCTCTCTCTCTCTCTCTCTCTCTCTCTCTCTCTCTCTCTCTCTCTCTCTATATATATATATATATATATATATATATATATATATATATATATATATATATATATATATATATATTTGAGATGCAATTTATATACCATAACATTCATGGTTTTAAAGTATACTTGTCAATGTTTTTAGTTTATTCACAAGGGTAACAACCATCATCACTATCTAATTCCAGATGATTTCATCACATTCAGAAGTCACTCTGTACCCAATCATAGTATCTTCCAAGCCCTCACTCTACTTTCCGTCTCTATGTGTTTGTCTGTTACAGTTATTTCACAATCACATTGGTGTGAATACAATATATGAAGATGCTTCAAAGTGTTCCTGGAAAAATTCTATTATCCTTTCCTTCCATTTAGCCACATTTTTGAAGCCTTTTGTGTTTGGCTTCTCACATGAAAATAAATGAACAAATAAATAAATGGTTTTTAGATTCATGTTTTTGCCAGTATCAGTATTTCATTTCTTTGTTGGCCAGGTAATCTTCCGTTGTGTGGCCATGTCACATAGTTTTTATTCATCTATGAGTAGATAATTAAGAACATTGACTTTTATGTGTTAATAGATAAGAATATTGACTTTTAAGTGTTAAGCCTGTGTTTATATCAGAATAGCTACAATTCTAATTAGTAATGTCAAGATTATACATGGTATGAACAGAATACTTTATGGAAGTGCATAGAAGCAGTATTTAATTTGTTTGTCAACAAGAATGATTATTCTCTAAGGCCTCTTCCAGTTTTATTTATAAGTTTCTAAATTTATTAAATATTTGAAACTAATGTTTTTCTTAATATAATTTCATGTGATAAATTCGCCTCTCTTGATATTTGGAGTAGAATTGGCCAGGTTCCTACACCTTTCAAATGTTGGAGTTTTCAGCCAGTACCTGTAGAAACAGTCCACTGTAGCATTGACCATGGACCTGAAGTAGTAGAAAAGACACCGAAGTACCACCATCAAGAATTCAAATATCAGAGGAAGAGATTTGCCTTGTGGCTGACTCCATGTGCTTAAGGATGGCTGGAATTGTCTGAGAGGTCTTTGTGGCATCAGAACTCTAGGACCCACCAACCTGGGGCCATAACTGTGCCCTTTAGTGCTGGAGGATGGACCTTAGGTTAGGAATGGTCCTGGGCTCTGGATCATCAACATTTACTAAGGCAGTCTCTTAACCTTTAAAGGACTTCACTAGAGCACATTAGATTAGATCCTTCCCAAATCTAATATTGTCCTATGTTTTGAATCTGGAAGCTTCTAGTACACCCTATTTGACTTATCTTTCCAACTATACTGTCAAGTCATTGAGGGTACAGCTGGTCCCAGTAGTATATAGTTCACACTTTGGTAGGGTTGCCATGGGGAAGGCTTCCCCACCTCAAGGTCAGATAGAGCCCCTGCTGGATTTGGGAAAGCCACTGTTGCTGTGCCCCTTGTCTTCATTGGGTGAAGGTAGGTGCATTGCTGGTCCAGGGAGGCATCTAAATGCAAGGAAAAATCCCTATGGATGGAGATTTAATGTTGGAGCTTTCTCCCAGTCATGTCTCTCATTCTCTGGTGAATCAGAGCCAAGTTTGGTGAGGCTCCTGCTTGGTCTTCCTCCCTACCTGCCTGTTCCCAATGCCATCCTTAGCACTCGGTCATCTACCCTCTCAATACCGATATTCAGGAAGAGAGGAATGGAAATAACTTGTCCCCTATAGTTAGCTGAGAGTTGAAAGGGTAACCCAACCTGGAGAGTTCTAGAGATCAGCATTCGTTTGCTTGAGTGAAGGGAGTTGACTAGAATAAGAGGGGATGTTCTGACCTACTCATTTTTAAGTTTTGGCTTCAAAGAGGGGTCTTTCCTAACTGCTGAGAAGTCACCTCCCCAAGCTTACCCCTCAAGTATTGACTGCCAAGGGTAGTTCCTCAGTCTCTTGCTTCTCTAGCTGACCGGTTATGAATCCCATACCACCTCCTATTCAAAGTTCCCCAGATACCTCACTCCTATGATACCAGTGCTTTTCTGGGGATACTCTGTTGCCCTCCCCTCCAAAAGCTTGACACAAAGGAGCCTGAGCGTGGTCTCTTCGCAATTCAGAGGACATCTTACTACTACTCACTGCCATCGAGTCAATTCAGCCACAGCAACCCTAGAGTCTGCCCTTTCTAGCTTGTATCACAGGAGAAGCTCGGCTCCTACAGACCCTCGCCCCACAGACATTCGCTCAGGGACCACACCATGAGAACTGAGGGCTTCAGGGGTGACTGGGGAATTAAGCTGTGTGATCTGGTAAGTTTAATAACCACCTTGCCAGGGTCCTCATGCAGACCGATCTTTATCGATAGTATTAATAACCTCTCTTTCCTCTATGAACTTGATATTTGATGTGGAGATGGTCAGGTTTTTAGCCTCTTCAGTGTTCAGGTTGTGTCACTAAGAGGAGCCCATTTTATTTATGACCATAGAGAACTGGCAGAAGAGAAGACCAAAGCACTATTCAATAAGTCACTCTCCAATGAGGCACTCAACTGTGTGGCAAGCCTCAATTATCAAAGATGGCTAAAACGGTCTGAATGGCCTTTGTGACAGTGTGCATAAAGGACCCACACACCTGGAGCTGCCACGCACAGTACTACTGGCCTATCGCCTTTAGCATTAGGAAAGAATCTGGGCACCAACTTTCCCCTCTGACTTCCTGGGGCTGGCTGGTTGTCTTTTGGACATAGGGTGACTTGTGCTTTTGTGATTCACTCCCCTTTGGTGGGCTTTGACTCACAATAACCCTTTGTCCAACAGACCAAGGCACAGCCCTTATCTGCAATTGCTGTCCTGGGGCCCATTGTGTTAGTCACCTTGCCAATTTATCTGCTTGAGCTCTGTATGCTTTTCCTTTTGAAGACGTTTCAGTGTGATGTAGGTGAAGGTTTACAGATCATAGTTTTATGTGCCATGATTCATACACATTCTGATTACACTCATCCATTGCCATCCCTTCCATGAAATATTACTTAGCCTATTTCTTCCATGTTTCCTGATTCCATTCCTTCTTTCCTAACCCTGTGATTTTGTCCTTGGGTAAATGCTGCTTTTTTATCTTAATGATTGATTATCCTAATGAAGAAATGAAATTAGTTCCAGATATGAGGGGCCATAGTTTTAGAGGTCCCGCCTATGTTTGTGAGACCAGGAAGCCTAGTGTCTCTTATGCTTTTAAGTTTTGTTCCATATCCCCTACACACACACACGCACGCACGCACGCACGCACGCACAATCCAGGACCTTCTAATGTAATCCTTTTCAGCGTAGTTGATAGCTTTAACCAGGCACCATCTAGTTCTACTGGTTTCTGGGTTATGAAGACTAATGTTTACATGGCCTATTAGTCCACTGGACCAGTTGTTTCCATGTCTTTTCCATTTTCATCATTCTTCTCGCCTCTGCAGGGGAAGGATCAATAGTTGTACTTTAGATGATTGCTCACGAGCTTCCAGAGTCTTCTTTTGTTGTGCCTTTCTACTGTCCTAGCCATCATATCCTTCTCCAGGAATTGATCCCTTCTGATCATATGTCCAAACTATGTAAATAAAATGGTCTGGCTGTCCTCACTTCTTTTTTCTTTCTCTTTTTTATATCATTTTATGGGGAGCTTGCACAACTCTTATCACAATCCATACATCCATCCATTTGTACATTTGTTGCCATCATCACTCACAAAACATCTGGCTGTACGTTTTTCAACACACTTTTGTTCCTCTAATTGGCAGTCTATAACCCATTTAATATTCTTCACCAAAGTGATCATTCAAAGGCATCACTTTTTCTCCCATCTTCTTTATTCATTGCCCAGCTTTCAGTTGCATGAGACGAGAATAGAATAAAGATTCTTGGGAGGTGCAGCAGGAAGGTGTGGGGTTAAGTGGGAACAGACATCAAAGAGTTCAAGAAGGAATAAAATGTTTAGGACATTATTATGGTAGCTATTTTACAGCAATTCTTAATATGGTTGAACTATGGCATAGTCTGCTATCTGGTCTGGCTCCTAATAAAATGGTACGGTGGAAAATACCATGGTGTGTGTCATGTATACCTTAGTCCTTGAGGTGACATTTGTTGGTCTTTAACACTTCATTAAGGTTTTGTGCAGCAGAACCCACCGATGCAGTATATTATTTGATTTCTTTATTGCTGCTTCAAAGGGTGTTGGTTGTGGCTCAAAGTAAAGGAAAATCCTTGACAACTTCAATCTTTTCTTCATCTGTAATTACGGTGTTTGTTGCTCTGGCTGTGACGATACTTGTTTTCTTTACATTGAGTTGCAGTCTTTTATATTTATCTGTAAGGGCTTTCTTTTCTTCATATTCAGCAAGGAAGGTTTTATTTGGATATGCTAATTTTGTTACAGAACCTTTCTCTAACCTTGATGACATATTCATCTTTGTGTATCCCAGATTTTGTCATGGCATGCTCAGCATAAAAATGGAATTACCATATTTACAGGAGTATAAGCTGAGTGTTTCAGCACATTTTATGCCGTTTTTGTGGTAAAATTCGGTGCTTTGGCTGATTTTTGGGTCGCCTTACACTAGAGTATATATGGTAAGTATATACTCAAAAGGATACACGTCTGATACACACCTTTCTTGATTTGATTTGAAACTACTCAGTATCCCCTTGTTCTGTTTGAACAACTGCCTCTTAGTCTATGTACAGCTTCCTCAAATTCTCAATGGAAATTAGCATCACTTAGCTGTGATTTCATCGTTTCAGATGATCTGATTTGAGAACATTTTTATCACTACCAGAGGAAACCTGTTCTCATTAGCAGTCACTCTCTAGTTCCCCTGCCTCCAACTTCTGGCTACTATTCTCCATCGACTCGTACGGGTTTTGATTAGCGTGGAGATTTCACCTGAATGGAACCAAACAGTCTTTGTTCTTTTCTCCCTGGCTTCTTTCCCTTAGTAGAAATGTTTTGAGATTCATCCATGTTGTAGTATATATCAGCACTTCATCCATTGTTATAACTGAATCATTTTCTATTGGATGGCTAAACAACATTTGGTTTAGCCATTACTCAGTTTATAGGTAATTGGGTTGTATTCCCCTTTTCACTGTTGACAGTATTGCTACTATGATCAAATATCTGCTTTTCAGAGATGTCTCACCTGACCTATTTTAAATGATATAATCCCCTTCCCCTTCCTGGTATTTCTATTCTGAGTTAGTTTTCTCCATGATGCTTGAGACAGTTTAGTAATGGCTCATCTTTCTTCTCTAAAATATAAACTACATGGGGAAAAATATTTTCTGCTTTTCAAATGCTGTGTCCTTAAATACACACAGAGACACATACACAAACCCACTGCCATTGAGTTGATTCTGGCTCACAGTGAGCCTATATTTTAGCAATTTACAAACTTTGTACATCATCACAGGAACAAACCTCATTTTTCTTTAGAGGAACAGCTGTTGCTCTTGTTGTTATTAGATCCTTCAAGTCGGTTCTGACCCATAGCAACCCTATGTATAACTGAAGGAAACACTGCCCAGTCCTGCACCACACTCATGATTGTTCTTATGTTTGAGCCAATTGTTACAGCCACTGTGTCAATCCATCTTGTGTTGTCGAGGGACTACCAACAACTTTTCTAATCAAAATAGAATGCCCAGAAGTAACATTACTAAGGACATACCCACCAATTTCCTAACCTGTTGTTGAGTTGCTTATAACGCATAGTCACCCTACAGAACAGAGTAGAGCTTTCCTCATAAAGTTTCTAATTCTTTCATTTTTACAGAAACGGATTGCCACATGCCCCCCCCACCCCCACCCCCAGGCTCTGAGAAACCTCTCAAGCCACCAACTATTCAAGTAACAGTTGAACTCTTAATACTTGTGCCAGCAGGACTCTACTTTATATGATAGTGCTTAGAATATAGTAAGTGATTAATAAATGCTTGAGGGAAGGAAGACAGATGAATATAGGCAACAGCTCAGCTAACCCTTGCTGCCCACTTTGCCACAGACTCCATTTACATGGAAGACTTCTGAGTCATTTGGCGTTCCATGTTCTGCTCTCTCGAGTCTCTAGAATTTAGCACTAACATCGGTAGAAAAGTGGTCTCAGAGGATGAGCTCATTTGCCACATCTATATTTAAAGTTAAGGCCCCATGTGTAAGCTTACCATTAATCATTTCACGATTCTAGTCTTGTTTTTACTGGTAGCTTTAATGGTTATATCTTCACTTTTCTGTAAACCCATAAATAACTATTCATCCTAATAAACTACCTTATTACAAAACAGAAAGATCTACTAGCAAAAATATTTTAATTTGCCTAAGGAAGTGATATTTTTCTGATAAAAAATATTGAAGTAAAATGGGCCATTAGTAATAAGCATAACTAATATCTGAGAGAATCACTGTAAGACAGTACATAAGGCAGGTCCACTTTTAACATGATACAATTAAAATTGAGAGGAAGCCTTAAATCTGTTATTTGTATTTATTTTATATCTGAAGTAGGATATCAGAATCAAAGCGATTCTGACTCATAGCAACTCTGTTGGGAAGGGTAGGATTGTCCCTGTGAGTTTCTGTGACTGTAACTATTTACAGAAGTAAAAAGTTTCATCTTTCACACTCAGAGTGGCTGGACATTTCAAACTGCAGCCTAACTCAAAAACCACTACACTAGCAGGGCTCTTTTGAGAGTCTCATAGCAATCTTTAAATCATAAGACAAAGTGATCATTTTCAACATTTTTGAGGTTTGCTTCCCAAATTATATTCAGATGCTAATTAGCTGATATTCTACCCAGATAATGAAGGTATTCATTCTTCATGGGGAGAAAAGTGGCTGTGACAAAACATTGCTGATGAGTGAAGTAGTTAAGATTCAAAGAAATGGAAAAGATAATTCCTCAAATTTTATCCTTAGAAATGGTATACTCTTAAGTAAGCAATGCCAGGGCAGCTACTCTTTAATAAACACACACACAATATACATACAAACACAACTTAAAAAATAATGTTTGATTATACTGTTTAGTGAAGTGCATTCGTCTTGTAGTTCCAGAGTAGTAAAGTACGGGGCTTCAACACTACAAATAGGAAATATTGTATAATGAGGGCAAGGCTAATAGTACAGCCACAAAACCATAGAAACCTTTATTAAGCTTATATACATATATATTAGCCAGGTTTCTCTAGAGAAATGAAACCAGAACACTTATCATTTAGATAGATAAATGATAGGTAGGTAGGTAGATAGATAGATAGATAGATAGATAGATAGATAGATAGATAGATAGATTTATACAACAAGAAGGAATATAACAGCTAATTTGTCTACACAGCAGTACAGAGGGTTCAGTTCAACTCACTTCCGTGGAACAGTAAATATACGGGAAGTTCTTCAACTCCTGTGGGCAGCTGGGTCCAAGGTCAAGGCAAACAGAGTCTGCCTGCTGGCAGCAGCAGCAGGGTGGGTCACCAACAGTCAGTAACTCTGGAGCATAGCAAAGCAGTCCACGTGACAGGATCCACCAGCCTCAAGCTCATGTGATGTATGCACCAGAAGAGTGGTGAAGCACGTCTCGAAGGAGCATCAAACTCTAGCAACACAATTTATGGATTGGCCTAGCCCACAGGTAGTGTAGCTCGCAGGTTGAGGCAGAGAACTAGTGAAAGCAGCAGCATTCACACTTTCACACTCTAGTGCCCTTTAATCACCAGAGAGCATGTGAGAGGGGGTATGAACCTTCCAGAGCCATTTATCTCTTTGCCTTTCAATCAAACTTTGACCAGACTAATCCCACACGTTCCTATTAGATAAATTGGCAGAATAAAGCTACATATCACAACATACATAACTCAAAACATGAAGCTATTTTTTCCTCAACATATTCTCCATCTAGGTCTCTGCATTTCGGATGGTGGTGTTTCCAACTCTCTAACTTTTATCTTAAAACTTCTGAGTTCTTTAATTTGCATCAAAATGAGAGTTTGGACATTCTCCAGGACCTCAATCCTGCTCCTTTAAAATAATTTTTGAGTTTTGAGAACAACAAAAACAGTCTATGGATCCAAGATCAGGGTTGCAGAGTAGATGGGGTACAGATTCTCAATGAAATCCTCCTAGGACAGTCCTGGCTCAACTCTGAAAATGATCAGGTGTATAATAATGATGGGAAAATTTCTTTGGCAAAGCTTTTCAATTTTCTTAAAACTTCTTTCTAATAAGCCCTTGGGATATTCATGTGTCCTTTGAAAAAAAATCTGTCGAGATCACCCCTTTGGAATCCCCATGAAACAGTCACCATAACCTTCCGAATTAAACTCTTCAGCTTTAATATGACTGGTCCAACCATCCCTAGGAAAGTTATGTTTTAATTTGACTTTTTTTAAGGTACCATAAGGAGACTGTCTTATGAAAAAAAGAGCTTCATATCAGGAAGTAATTTTGTATCAAGAAGGCATCTCAACCCAGTCTAACTCAATTCCCTGGGCATCATTTTATCCAAAGGCTTCCTGAGACTCAACATAGCCCAAAAGTGTTGGTGCGGAAAGGTGAAACCAAATTCAGGAAGATCACAGGCTGGTGGTTGCACAGTCGAGTGGATACAAGGTTGGTGTGATCATGGCAAGGTGCCGGCAGCTCCCTGGACCCAAAGACTAGGTGGAGCCACACCTAGAAGCAGATACAGGGTCCCAGTGAGGAGAAGGCAAAAGGGCAGAGAGAGGAGAGAAGTACCCATTATCTCTCTTATGTAAAGGCCACAAACCCGAGGCTGTGTCATCAGAGTATATCTTATTGTTAGTTTGGATGCCACCCCTACATTTCCATACAGATGTAAGTTGGCATAACATCTGCCACAGAGACTATGTATATCACTGTGCAGCCACCCAAGGGTCGCAGAAACATATGTAAACATGTTTTATTTGGAATACGCCTGGGTATGTATGAACTGCAAGCCCAGAACAGTGTTTTTGTTTGCTTGTTTGTTTTAACCTACCTTCTTACCAGAAACTCTAAAAAAGTTCGAGGATTTTATTCTTCATAATTTCTCTTTAACTTATTAATTCAGCATTATCTTCAATCTGGATATTCACTGTGGCAGTTGGATTTTCGGTCAACTTGAATATGTAGGAAACTATAGAAATCCAATGACCAGTGGGTGGCTGCCAATCAGGTTACAGTCTGATGTCACATTGGGGTGTGGCTTTTTATATAAGAGAAAATGGGGACTTTTCCCTCTCTTGCTCTCGCTCTTTACCTCTGTCCTTGCTTAAATTGTGTGTCTGCCTCCAGTTGTAGCCCCAAGTTGGCCACCCAGACTTGAGAATTACCTAAGCTCTTCTATGCTTACACTGACCATGAATCCACTTGACTCTGCACCTACTGGCCTGTGATCTCCCTGCATCCTCTTTTAATTTTTGGCATAATAAGTTTGCAGCTATGTGAGACTGAAGAGGGCTCCAGATAGCAGAGGACTTATAAACTTGAGTTGGACTGGGCTGGAAAATCTTCTTGATATGAAATTACTTTTTGATATAAAATGCACTGATTTTGTTTCTCTAGAAAATCTAGCCTAACACATCCCTTTGCCACTCTCTTTCCCTGATTAATTCCCTTTATCCTACAAGGTCTATCCCAATTGCTACCAGAGATAAGGGTTATATCTAAATAAATGTTACTACATACAAGATAGAAGGGATAGAAGCTGTGATATGGCACCAGAAATGTACTATGGGCTTCTGCATTAAGAAATGGGAAAATTGGGTTAAGATACTGGCTGCTAGGTTTTTTCCATTATAAATTTACAAGAGCATTTATTAATCTTTTCAGTCAAAAGTGATCTTGATATCTCCAAAATCCAGGCTCATCAGTGGCTGTAGGATCAAGAACAAAGGATGAAGTTGGTATACCAGGTTAAAGAGTACCCCTGCTCTTTGGAAGGGAGGAAAAGGCCTTGCCGTATTTGTGCTGCAGGAATGGTTTTTCAATCCAACTCATTTCAACACGGCAAGTACTAATCAAACATTTAATAAGTGTACTGCCATACCATGGATGCTGTTGTGGAGAAAAGAGGTCTACAATACTGCTTCTGCCCTTGAGGAATTCATACCTTGTGTGAACAAGGCAGATACGGGAGTTACCTAAGTAACTACACCAGGTAACAAATGCTTAAGTGCCTACAGAAGTGGTACAGATTCTGAAGCAATTCAAAGGAGGGGGAGCACTGGTATATTGCACTATCAAGAAAGACTACTGAAAAAAAGATCATAAGCTGGATCATTGAAATAGAGTAGTACTTTAATCATAACTTATTTGAAAATATACTTATTACCTGAAAGCAGGAATGGTTCAAAAGAGCAGCTGACTAAGAGGCCTGACAGTTGTTTCATAAATTAACTGTAAAATTCTTGAGCAAGTTGCTGGGCTTGTTTGTTTCCAAGAGCTCCCATCCCTAAATGAGGGGCTTTCGCTGCTATAATGCATGATGTACTTGATGAGAACAACTGTCTTACTTTAAAATATTAATGGGAATTTCATATTTTCTTGATTCAGACTGAGTTTTACACAAGGCAGCAAGCTTTGCAGGAGTCTCAAACACAGTCGCTTACAGGCCAGGCTGGTTACATAAATATGAGAAGTGGATTGGGTGTTAGAAAAACCTCTAGGGAGTTGCAAAAGCTGTGCAAATCAAGAGTTTCTATCGTGCCTGAAGGAGGGCAGGTTGTTCTTTGTTTCAAACCACATTGCCACATGAACATGAGTCCAGCTTAGCAAGATCTTCCGCGTTTAAAGGAAACGGTGACTCTAGATTTCTAAATGAACTCTCCAGAGTGTTCTGTTTCTTTTCAGTCATATGAGATCCTTACCCTCTAATGTGAATACTGCATATGTGTATGCCAAAATCAGCTCAAGAACTTTCATAATAAATTTCTTCTATTAACTATCATAAAATTAATATTTAGACACATTGACTCCCATGTCAATTAGTGTAGTTCTGAATGAAAAATTTTGCCCATACATATGTGCCGCCTTTGACTGAGCATCAGTTTGGCAAGAAACTTGAGTCAGTCTATGGAAGTGAATTTATCCCAAAATTTGTGCTCAACAGTATATATTTTTGAGGTGGTTAGCAAAAGTCTGAGAGAGCAACGTTTTATCCTCTGCATGGAGAATTATTCCATGCCATATGGTAGAAATCAGCACAGCATATGCCATGTTAGATTCTTGAATATATAAAAAATATGTTTGACCTGGTCTCATTTTAGAGATCAACCATAACCCCCCTACTGCCTTCCGCTGCTGCTGCTAAGAGCCAGTAAATGGGGAGGCACCTTCCAACCAGGGACTTCTCAGCTCATTAATAGCTGCTTAAGCAAAATAAAAGTGATCCCAAATCTAGGGAGGCTTATTTGTATTTCACTCTTCAAAATGCAACCTTCATTGAGAAGCACATAAGTCCACATAGCTTTATTAACTGGCTATATTCCAAAGCATCTCAAATCCCACATGGAGGGAGCGCAAAGCAAACCCTTTATACTAAGGTTGAATACAGAACATGCTTGAAGGATTATTACAAATTGTTAGGTGTATTTACCTGCTGCAATTGGAAAATGGGAGGATCTACTTTTGTTTGTTTTCTTTCCTGAAAAATGATTAGTCTTTGTTCATCCACGTCAAAAGAGAAAGATTTAGCTTCGAGGTTCTGGTTGCACACGCCTTTACAAGGACTGTCAATTGGAACAGGGACATTCAAGGAACTAAGCTTCATCCCATCAGAGGCTGGGTTCTTTGGGATATAAATCATCCATACTTTAGTTTGTTGTTTTCTCAATGTAAACTATTGTCAGAAAAAGACAATATTTGAGATATAATTTTGAACTGATTAAAAAACAAAAAGGGAAAGAAAAGAAAGAAAGAAAGAAAGAAAGAAAGAAAGAAAAGAAAAGAAAAGAAAAACACCTCAGAGGAAATGGAGATTCTTAGTTTATTCCTAGAGGGAGAGATTTATATTTGAGACCCGAGCCATGCATCATTCGCAAACAATTTGAGAAGGAAACAGTTCTGTTTGGGGATCCGAGGTGACAGAAAGAATATTCAATTTACCCACAATATCAATGAACTAAAGACTAAGAAGGAAATTCACTAAGTTCTTGTAGTTCTTTTCTCCATTCCAGCCCAAACACTGTTATACATGCTGCTTTCCCTGCACGAAATGTTTTCTAACCTCAATTAAGCTAATGTATTGCATTGAGCATGGACTGCGTACATGACCGTGTGCTTAATCACTGAGAATTCTGAAATAAATATGGCAAGGCTCTTTGCTAAAGGAGTCTTTAATCTTATGTTGCCTACTTGAGCTACAAAACTAAAATTGGCGGTTTGATTACAACTTGGTTCTAGACTCCTGTCTGCAAATGAACAGCTTTTCTTGAATAACCTCTATGACATAATCACCATCAAGCATTATGAATGGCATTAACTTAATTTTATTTACATGTTATGTTGCCTGAATATAGGAATATAGAATCAAATAAAAATAAGTACACAGATCTAAGCAGCTAAATGTTAAGCTCCTCAGAATGATTGCCTTGTCTTTAAAAAATATATATATATACACCTACATATACATACATACATACATACATACATACATACATACATATACACATATATACATATACATATGGCATGGTGTTTAGCATCAAACAACTATAAAATTAATACATTTCGTGCCAATCTATATTTTTAAATGCAAATGCGATATTTTGCATTGAGTAAAATAATGTTTTATATCAACAGGAAGATAGCTGATTCAGAGTATAAAGCCCTCAAGTTGGTTCCAACTCATAGTAACCCTCTATACAAAAGAAAAAATACCTTGGAGGTCCTGTATAGAGAGGCATTCAACATGGTTCAGCATCTGACCTATTGTTGGAGGTTATCCTACAATACAGCCTCTAACAAAACTAGGCTGTCCCTAACCCTGGTAATAGATTTGTTTACCTTTATACAAAGAAGCTGGGTAAAGCACCAAAATCTATATGGCGTGTGGGCCCAGGCATATTTTGAGGGGGCCTTTATGTGAGACTTAAAGTTCTCATGAAGTTGTCTGAAACAAAACAAAGTAAATAAAACAAAACCCTGCCAGCAAGGCCTATGGTGGTTCCATGTATGTTAAAAGGTGTCTGAGACAGGATCAAGTGTGTTTTCCTTACCGAGGAGCAGAAAATCATTGTGAAAATGTTGAAGGCACAAGCAGTGTCAGAGACTAAATAAATATAAATAAAGCTTTTTTGAATAATAAACAAATCAAAAGAAAAAAAATTACCTCCTAGTCCTGCGCCTTTATCATAATTGTTCTTATGTTTGAGCCCATTGTTGCAGCTACCGTGTCAATCCATTATACCAAAGTCCTTCTTACTTTTTCACTGCCCCTCTACTTTGCCAAGCATGATATCTTTTTTCTGGAGACTGGTATCTCCTTGTTTAACATGTCCAAAGTACATGAGACAAAGTCCCACCATCCTTTATTCTAAGGAGCATTCTTGCTGTACTACTTCCAAGACAGATTTATTTGTTCTTTTGCCAGTTCAATATTCTTTGCTAGCACCATAAATCAAATGCATCAATATAATGATATAGAAACCAAGGACTGCTCTGGTTCATTATGTGACTTCCTTCAAATTGTTGTAAACTCCAAGCTCAAATTCCAAGTACTGTAAAATGAGATATGCTCCTTCACCCTTCATACTAGATATCATAGAATAAAATTAAGAATTATGAAGTGTATTACAAATAATTCATTATTGTATTAAATATGGTTACTTTTTCAATTAAAAATTTAAACTTTTCATTAACACCCTTCCTCATATAATTCTTGGCTTCCTACTAAATAACATTTATTCTTGATTTCTTTAGATGTCATATATCCTATTTGTGTTCCACAGAAATAAATTGATGAAATATTTCTATACATATTTTCCTAACAATCCTGGATACTAAACATTTATTTTTATTATTCTTTATTTTATTATTTATAGTTATATTTATTATGTATTAATACTAAATCCTCATTTAAATAAACAAAAGCAAGAAGCAGAGAATCATAAATTCTGCTTATAAAGTTACCATACCTTACACACCTCAAGTAATTATTTTCAAAGATAACAAAGTTATCTTGAATAAGAAGAAATTTGGAGGACCTACACTTCCCAATTTCATAGCATATTACACTTCTAGCATTCAAAATAGTAAGGTCCCGCATGAGGATAAACATATAGACCAATTAAATACATCAAGAATCCACAAATAAATCCTCAAATTTATTTTTTAAAATGATTTTTTAACAAGAACATTCAATGGGGAAAATGCTGGAACTACTGGATATCCACAGACTAAAGAATAAATTTGGACCCCTACCTCACACTATACACACACATTTAATTAATGTGAAAAATAGGGGTAAATCTTCAGGATCTTGTATTTCACAAAGCATTTTTAGATATAGCACCAAAGAACAACCGATGTAATGTTTAACATCGATAAATTTAATTAATTAAAATTTTAATTAGCTGTGCTTAAATGGAAACAACAAAGAAAGTGAAAATATACCCTAAAATATAAGAAAAAATAATAGTGGTCAAGCTTACATATACTTAGATAAGATGTTTTTACCAAGATATTTAATCATTTAAAACATTCAACAATAAAGACAACTGACCCATTTAAAATACATACGAATACAAATTTCACCAAAGAAGATATACTAATGTCCAATAAACACATTAAAAGATTCCCACCAATATTAACTTATGAGAATGTGAAGAAATGGATTCCCTCAAACATTGCTGATGATAAAACGTTTCAACTATTTTGGAAGACTGTTAGCTTGGCCAAAATGTTAAACTCAGACTTACACTATGACCTACTGATTTAATTTTTAGGCATATGCCAAAGATAAATTAATCTGCATGTCTGCACAGAAATAGTTTTTGATTCTTCATAGCATTTTCAGAAATAACATTCCAGATTGGAAACAATCAAATACCCACCAACTGGTAAATAGAACAATAAAATATAACAACAGATATTACCTTGCTACAGGAGCTACTTGGCCAATGGACTGGATGAGATCTATAATTGTACCCATTCCAAAGAAAGTGTACCCAAAAGAATGCTCAAATTATAGACAAATATCATTAATAGTACAAGAAAGTAAAACTTTGCTGAAGATCATCCAACAATTGCAGCAGTACATTGACAGGGAACTGTCAGAGATTTAGGCCAGATTTAGAAGTGGAGGTGCTGTCAGGTGGATCTTTGCTGAAAGCAGATATACCAGAATGACGTTTACTTGTGCTTTTCATTGACTGTGCTAAAGCATTCGACTGTGTGAACCATAAAAAAAATTATGGATAGTCTTGAGAAGAACAGAAATCCCAGAACACTAAACTGTGTTGCTGCGGAACCTGTTCATGAATCAAGAGGCAATTCTGTGAAAAGAAATTGAGAACAGTGAATGGTTTAACGACAGGCCAGGTGTGTCTCAAGATTGGGGCCTCTAGCCATATGTATTCAATTTGTATGCTGAGCAAATCATCAGAGAAGCCATATTACATAAAGATGAATGCAGTATCAGAATTAGAGAAGGTATTATTAACAAAGTACAAAATGCAGATGACACAAATTTACTTGCTGAAAATGAAGACTTACGTTGTTTGTTGATGAAGATCGAGCATTGCATCCTTAAACCAAAATACTCACAACTGGACCAGTAAGTACCGTCATGATAAATGAAGAAAAGCTTAACGCTGTCCAAGATATCCTCTTGCTTGCATCCACAATCAATACTCATGGAAATTACAGTCAAGAGATCAAATGACATATTGCATTGTTTAAATCTGCTGTACGAGACCCCTTTAAGTATTGAAAAGCAAGGATAGCACTTTGAGGACTAAGCTGCACCTGACCCCTGTCATGACACTTTCAATTGCCTCATGTGCATATGAAAGTTGGACATTGGATAAGGAAGACAAAAGAAGAATTGATGAATTTGAATTATGGTCCTAGCAAAGATTATTTAAATATTATGGACAGCTAAAACAACAAACCAATCTGTCTTGGAAGAAGTATAGCCAGAGTGCTCCTTGGAGTTAACGATGGCAAGACTTGGTCTTACTTAATTTGGACAAGAGCTCAGGAAAGACCCGGCCCGGGAGAAGCACATTATGCTTGAGCAAAATAGCAGGGGCAGTGAAAAAGAGGAAATGCTTCTACAACACGGACTGACAGCATGGCTGCATTGATGGCATTAAATATAACAGGGGCGAGGATGGCACAGGACAGGGTATTGGTTAGTTCTGTAGTACCCAGGGTCCCTGTGAGTTGAAGCCAGCTTGACTCCACCCAACGACAAGAGAAACATGATATTTGGTGTCATTCAAGGTGAAGCAGTGGGTGGCTAAGCAACCGCTGCCCTCACCCCCCACCTCCGGAAAAGACTTGACATCTCTGAAACCTCGTATAGGCTTGCTCTTAATTGGAATCAACTAGATGGCCATACATTTGGTTTGGTTGGTTGGTTTATAGAAAGTACATGGTTATAATGTGAAGGAGCCATGAATACATGAGGCTAAGTGAAAGAAGCCAGCCACAAAAGGCAACGTATTTCTTATTTCATTTATATAAAGTGACCAAAATAGGCAGATCTAGAGTGATTGCCAGGGTATTCAAGGAAAGGATCAATGGAGTGATTGCTAATGGATTAAAAGTTCCTTTTACAGGTGATGAAAATGTTACTACTCTATGTGATGATGGAAATGGTTTCACAATTATGATTTAAATGCACAAATTCCATGGCATGTTAATTATTTCTCAATAAATCAGTTTTACACAAGCCCTTTAAGGATCTTGAAGGTAATTTGGTATCAATATTAGGAAAATCAATTGCTATGACCTTTAGCCAAATACTGAAAAGCAGGTAGTAGATTTTTGTTGTTGTTGTTGTTGTTTTATTTTACTCTTGTATACACAAGATTTTATTCGGTAAACGGTTACAGTCTCAAAAACCCATAGGGACAGTTCTACCCTGTCCTAAAGGATCACTTTCCGTCAGAATTGACTGATAGCAGTTAAATGGGTTTCATAGTTTTATCATAATAATAAAAGTCACAAACAATGAACTCTTGTACATATCTTATAAGAATTTTAAATGGTTCTGTCCCTGTGGAAAATAGTTTGGCATTTCCTCACAAAGTTAAATACAGAATTACCATATGCCTCAGCAAATTCACTCCTACTATCTAACCCAAAGAACTGAAAACAGCTTTACAAACAAATATTTGTAATGATACCATTCTCAGTGTGTAAACATCAATCTATTGATTATTTTCTTTTTAAACGTGTGATACAGGTATACAAAGGAATATGATTCGGTCATAAAAATGATTGAACTTTCAATGTATGCTACAACTTGGATTCACCTTGAAAGCACTTTCTTATGGGACAGATGCCAGTAACAAAAGGTATTGTATGATTCTAGCTATATGAAATACCAAGAACTGATAAGTCCATATAGAGTAAAAGCAGATTGGTGGTTGCAAAAAGCTGAGGGGAAAGGTAATGGAGAATAACTGCTTAATGTGTACAATGTTATATTTTGGTGTAATGAAAATGTTTTAAAATTTGGTAAAGGTAGAAGTTGCACTCCATTGTGAATGGGCTACCATATATTTACAAAAAGTAAACAACATGGTTTCTGTTTGTTTGCTAAGCACTCCCTCTTATCAGAAAGTATTTTGTAAACATACTATACTAAATTTTGTTTATAGCAAGATAGACAAATTTACATAGCAGTGCATATGAAAATACCTTCAAGGGGAGTTGAACAGTTAGCAAACAAATGTAGAAATTGTGTGTTATTTGAGCAAAATACCATAAATACCATTGAATTGTTTACCTTAATAGTTATTTTTAAGTGGATTTTACCACAATATAAAATTAACACTATGGCAAATTAGTGTCTGAAAATGTTTGTGTAATAAAATATACATCCTAGAAAATCTGTGAGTATTGGATCCTTAGACTCACATAACTTAGGAAGGAGACTATAGTCTATTTATTTGAAAGATCAATATTCCAGAATAAGTTCTCAAACCACTGCTGTTAAATTTTTATCTGAAGTGAGATTCATTAAAGGGCTGGCATGGAATATTGCAGATATCATTAGCTGCAGTTGATTAGGTCCCTAGTTCATGTTGTCCCCATTCAAAATGGACCCAAACATGGCTGGATCCTGTAGCACCCCTTTGGTCAGTTGCCTAATCAAAGAATTGTCACAGGTTGACTTGTGTAATTTGTAATGATTTAGAAACTCAATTGATATCTGGCCAACACCATAGCAATAAGCAATCCTCCAGTGACAGAGGGAGGTGACCATGTATGCATTTGCTGGGAAACAATTTTGGAACTCCCACACAGAAGGCAAGACTCCTACCACCTAACCACCTCTTAGATAGCAAATAGCCTTATCCTTTCTTCAAATATATTAATTAATCTAAAAAAAACTATATGATTAGTTCATCTTCTCTTTTTACATCACAAACTTTTTTTTACAAATCCATCTTTCCTTCTTTCCATGGCTCTATTATAACAAAAGCTATCTGCTAATCAGATAGTGACTCTAATTGAGAAATTGAATTAGTCTTCATTCAACTCTTTTTTGTATTTTCATTCGTTAATGCAATCTCTCTCTTTTTCCTCTAATATGCATGACATATTCATTTCTACTAAAGATAAATTGAAATTCCTAGAGATTCATGGGAATAGAAGAAGTCATCAAGCTCTCTTGTCAAGTTAAGCTAATGACAAAAATAATTTCCTATCCATGAAATTATCCTCAGAGTAACTGGATATTTTCACTTTGTAAAGTGATGCGAATTCCAATGGTATTAGAATGACAACTGTAGTGGACCACTCACAAAACTTTTTTCATGTTAATGCATACAAATAACTTATTGGTGTATATAAAAAATTTTAAAATCAATTTAAAGGATTTAATATTTTTATAAGTCCTTATTTAGGGGTTTCTACTCCCCCAAACCATTACAGTCTCAGAAACTCAAAGGGGGCAGTTCTCCCTTTTTATAGAGTCGTTATGTGTCAGCACTGACTTAATGGCTGTGAGTGAGTAAAGCCCTTATTGAATTTTAGCTATGTATTATGATTATATTGTTAAACTGCTGTCAATTTTATAAATATTGCCTCATAAAACTTCTCTGTGAAAGTTTCCAGTAATGGCAATAACAAAATCTCAGAAGCAACACAAAGCTATTTATAAAAACATATAAAGTTATGGTATTTATATTTGGGTGTTGGACCCAGTTCTTTAGGGATCTAACCTACTCCCCACACTGACCAAGATGCTTCCAATGTAAATGTATTGAGTCTAACCAATTGAATGTATATGGATATATTCATGTATTCATGCATCTCCACAACCCCCTCAATTCTTCTAATTACCTATCCCTTTCAAAAGCATCTGGCCCTGTGACTGAAAGTGAACTAGAACAGTTTGAGCTCTGAGCTTTGATTCCCAGGGGACAAAAAGAACTGAATCAGGAGAACAGCAAGATAAATTCCAACTGCTGAGTGAGAGCCCAGTTATATAGCATCATCCTCTACAAACTCCATTGGGAGAAGAGGATTAAAGAAGCTTTTCTCTCTATAAAAAGTGTTTTAATGCCAACATGCCAAAGTGAGAGGTTCCTTAGAAACACAGCAATAGGGAGATTATATCAATCCTGAATATGAACAAGTGGGAAATTATTCTATTAGCACAAACAGTATACCTATTCTAAATTGTCTCTTTTGTGAAAATAAAGGGCAAGCTTTGCTATTTCGCATTGCGATTTTATTTCACTTATCTTGGTACTATACTTAGTGAAGAGACATGATCTGGTTAAGTGTGAAATTACAGTGATACATTTGAAGAAAATCTGCTGCTTTCAAATGCTTCTAACACCTGAAAAAAATCTAACAAATGCCCAAAGAACTCCCCACTATCCAATAACAATTAATTACGCATTTATTTTCTTTTTTATTTTCCTGAGACAGTGTTATTGCACTAATTGATATTGAAATTAAAGCCCAGGGCTTACAAACATCAGCTCCTCTCAGTGGACTTCAGTGGAAAATAGGAGCTGTAATGACAACAACATGAAGTTCAGAGAAACTTCCTTTTATTCTCACTTTGGATCATATGGTCATTGCCTTGGTTTTCTTTCCTTGTTAATATTGCAGTTTCAGAGAAAGTAGGAGAAATAAAATTGTGATGCTAATTATTATGTACTTGATACATTCTAGTCTTTTTTCCCTATGTCCAGGTATGTTAACACTAATTAAAAAACAAGAGTAGAGTAGTTATATTAATATCAGACAAAGCAGACTTCAAAAAAGAACGTAATCAGGAATGGAGAAAGTCAATGCAAATGATAAGGGCCAATTCATCAAGAAGACCTAATAATCACAAACATTTATGCATCTAATATTGGTTTCAAAATAAATGCTGGAAAAACTGAGAAAACTATAAAGAGAAACAGACATCTACACTTTTATATTTCAATATGATTATTTCAACAATTCATAATATATGCTAACAGAATTTTAGGATATAGAAGACTTAAACCATACTAAAAAGACTTGACTTTTATACTGAAATTTATACTAAATACCATGCATGAAAAATGTAACCCACATTCTTTGCAATTGCACATTAAATAAATAAAGTAACAGATCTCAAAATTGCCTAAATATTTGCAAACTCAATAGCATAATGATACATAAACCATGGGTCAAATAAACAATTAAAATGAAAATTAAAAAATATTTTATAATGAAGAAAAATAAACACAATATATCACAATGTGTGAGATGGCACTACAAAAATCCTTTTTAAAATATTTATAGCACTTAGGCATTTGGGTCACTATTCATAAGCTTTCAGTTCAAACTCACCAGCATCTCTGTAGATGATAGAGGAGACTGTATCCTCCCATAGAAATTAGATTTTCAGAAACCCTATAAAGGATAGCTATGTGTGGAAATCAACTTGACGGCAACTGGTTTAGCTTTTGGCCTAATACCTCTGTTACATCTGGTGTAATAGTACATTTGGTGGTTTAGCTACTATGTATTGGGCTGTGATCAACATGGTCAGTCATTGGGGGTGGGGGCTGTTGCTATGAGTCACCAGTGAGCTTGGGTATTATACAATAAAAACCATGATCTCAAGTCAATGACTTTATTTTCCACTCTAAGAAAGTATGGGTCAGGGAAAGAAGTAAATTACGCCCAAGCAAAAGTAAGGCATGAATCAAAAAACAGAAAATATAGGAACTAACTAAAACATCACATTTGTTTTTTGTTTTATGAAATCTGTATTATAGTTAAAACTTTACACAAAACTAATATGACAAAATTTTTTTAATGATACAAAGTTATAAGTAGGAATGAAATATGAACGATCATTGCTGATCCTATAATAGAACAATATAATAATTTAGCCTGTGAAAAATTTTATGCCAATAAAATAATTTAGATAAATTTGACAAATTAACTGAAAATCACAGTCTGCCACAGAAAAAGAAGGGGCTAAGTTGAATAACTCTGTTTCTATTAACAAAACTGAAATTATTGTTGAAAACGTTCCACAAAGAAGACATAAGGTGTACATTTCTGCATCCAGATCCAGCAAAAACAAACTAGTTTTCCCATAGAATCTACTTACAGAGGAAATAGGCAAAACTATATCTCCACAGGGAAAGAGGGACTAGACTCCAACCTAGTGCTCCAAGGTGTGAATGCAACTCTAAGAGAGGGAAATATCTGATTGGAGCCCACAGGAGCAGATGAAGGGGGAGTAGGAGAGAGGGGAGCGCATGCTGGCCCACAAGGCCTTGAGGACGATGACCCCAATTAGAGCAGCCAGTCCACAGAGAGGACCACAGGGATGGCCCCACCATGAGACATGACACCCCTCACTGACTCATAGCCATACAGGGGACAACACCCGAGACACAGTGTGGGAATTGCACCGGCACTGATCTCGCCAAACCGAGGCAAAGCACTAAGGGGGTGCAACAGAACAGCAAGGGAATGGAGCGGCAGGGTCCCCAGGAAATGCTGAAGGTGGAATTTGGGCCAGGGCATGGTACCCCAACAGACTGGACTAGAAAACACTCCTAAAGCCCAACAAATGATCCTTGAAATAACTACAAGTTTTCTTTTTTATTGTGTTTTGTTTTGTTTATTTGTCAGTGGTTTGTTATTGTTGTTTTGTAGTATATTGTTGCTTGGTTTTGCTCTGTCTTGTTTTTGTGCATATTATTATCTCCACAGTTCTGTGTAAATAAGATACGCTGGATGAACAATCTGGAGGAAAATCAATGGGACCGACAGTTCCGGAGGGAAATGAAATAGGGGGAGAAGGGGTGTAAGGAAGCAGTGTTAACAAACCCAGGGACAAGGGAACAACAAGTGATCCAAATTGGTGGTGAGGGAGGTGTGAGAGGCCTGATCAAGGGTAGGGCAGGATCAAGGGTAATGTAACCAAGATGAATTGCTCAAACCCAGGTGGAGACAGAGCATGATAGTGGGACAGGAGGAAAGTCAAGGGAAATAGAGGAAAGAGCTGGGAGGCAAAGGGTATTGATAGAAGTTTAGATGAAGACATGTACATATGCAAATATATTTATATATGAGGATGGGGAAATAGATCTATGTGCCTATGTTTATAGGTTTAGTTTTAAGGTGGCAGAAGGACATTGGGCCTCCACTCAGATATTCCCTCAATGCATGAATACTTTTTTCTATTAAATTGGCATTCTATGATGCTCACCCTTCCGACACAACCACTAAAGACAAAGCGGGTGAATAAGCAAATGTGGTTAATAAAGCAGATGGTGCCCAGCTATCAAAAAAATATCGCATCTGGGGTCTTAAAGGCTTGAAGGTAAATAAGTGGCCATCTAGCTCAGAAGCAACAAAACCCACATGGAAGAAGCACACCAGCCTGTGTGATCACGAGGTGCTGAAGGGATCAGGTATAAGGCATTGTAAGGACAAAAAAATCTTACCATAGTGAATGAAGGGGAAAGTGCAGAGTGGAGACCCAAAGCCCATTTGTCAGCCACTGGAGATTCCCTTGCTGAGGGGTCTAGCGGAAGAGATGATTCAGTCAGGGTGCGATGTAGCAATGATAAATAATACAGTCTTCCTCTAGTTCTTAAATGCTCCCCCCCACACTCCCCACCACTATCACAATCTGAATCCTACCTTGCAAGTATGGCTAGACCAGAGGATGTAAACCGGTGCAGATAGGAGTTAGAGGCATAGGAAATCCAGGGTAGATGATATCTTCAGGACCAGGGGTGTGAGTGGCGAAACTGGGAGGGTAGAGGGAGAGTAGGTTGGAAAAAGGGAGCCGATTGCAAGGATGTACATGTGAGCTCCTCCTGGGGGACCGGGCAACAGAAAAGGGGTGAAGGGAGACGTCGGACAGGGCAAAATATGACTAAATAATACTTTACAAATTATCAAGGGCTCATGAGGGAGGAGGGAGCATGTGAGGGAGGCGAAAACAAAGAGGACCTGATGCCAAGGACTTATGTGGAGAGCAAATGCTTTGAAATTGATGAGGGCAATGAAAGTACAGATGTGCTTTACACAATTGATGTATGTATGGATTGTGATAATAGTTGTATGAGCCCCTAATAAAATGGTTTAAAAAAATAAAACTGGGGGAAAAAAAGAATCTTTCTTTTAATTGTATAAAGGCAGTGATCTGAGTATCGAGGTTGCATTTCACCCTCATCGTATGCCATTTTTCAGTTTATTATATTGTGTTAAGTCACACCATGGGGGATTACTAAACCTTAACTTCAAAACCACTGAGCTTCCTGACATAGCCAAGTTGACACAAAAACAAACTCATTGTTTTTAACTTGAACAACGTCAAAAAATAATTTGCGTATATATTCCATTGACATAGAAGGGGGCTTTTCACTGAAGAATCCTAAAAAAAGACTTCTGACTTAGCGGACAGCACTTGGCACCATCAGAAATGAATGGAAAGCATACATAAGTGTCAGTAGACACACGTAGAACTCGTTTTTCCCCTAGTTTTGTTTGTTTTACTTTTGCCTATGTCTATCTATACAAGATAGACAGGATGAACAATCCTGAGGAGAAAACAATGGTACTGGTGGTTCCAGGAGGACATTAAGGAGGAAGGGGTGGGGAGGAGGAGTGGGGAGCCAACAAACTCAGAGATAAAAACAAGATATCAAAATTTATGGTGAGAAGGGTTTATAATGTCTGGTGGGGTTTAATCGAGGGGAATGTATCCAAGAAGAATTACTGAGAGCTGAATGGAGGGTGAGCATGATAGTGGAATAGAAGTAGGTGAAAGGAAATAGAGGAAAGAAATAGGTGGCAAAAGCTATTAATAGAGATATAGCTATATGCAAATATATGTAAATATACTAATTTATAATGAACGGGATAGAGACCAATGTACATATATTTATAAGTTAAATATTAAGATAGCAGACTGACTTTTGATCTCTACTCAAGGCCTCCCTTAGCACAAGAACATTTTGTTCTAATAACCTGGCACTCTTAGATACTTACCTTCCCTACAGAATCACTGAAGACAAAATGGGTACATACGCAAATGTGGCGAAGAGAGTGGGTGATGCCTGGCTTTCAAAAAATATAGTGTCTGGGGTCTTAAAGGATTGAAGTTACACAAACAGCCATCTAACAGAAAGTAAAGAAGTCCACATGGAAGAGACACACCAGCCTGTGTGATTATGAGGTGTCCCTGGGACTAGGTATCAGCTATCAAAAGGTCCAAAACAAACTACATTGATGCGAATGAGTGGGTTTAGAGTGGAGGCCCAAACCTCACCTGTATGCAATTGGCTATCTCCTCACAGAAGGGTTATAAGGAAGGAATGATTCTATAAAGAAACAGTACATACTGACAAAACAAACATCATTCATCGAGTTCTGAAATGCTTCCTCACCCCCAACTACCATGACCCAGTTCTACCTTACAAATCTAGCTAGACTTGAGAATACACATTGGTACAGATAAGAGCTCTCTACATATGGAATTTAGGACAGATATACCCCTCAGAAACAGTAGTGGGAGTAGCAGTATAAGGATAGGATGATAGTCAGAGAGGGGGAAGGGTTAGAAAGGGGGAACCCATCACAAGGTTGCGTTTATTACAAACACACACCTTATGCAAAGGGGACGAATAATAGAAATGTGGGTGAAGGTAGACAAAGGACAGTGTAATATACAGAATAATAATAACAATACACAATTGATCTTGGATTCACGAGAGTGGACGGATAGGGAAAGGAGAGGAAAAAGAGAAGCTCATACCAAGGGCTCAAATAGAAAATATTTTGGAAATGATGATGGAAACATGTTACAAATATACTCAATTGAATTGATGAATGGATTGTTATAAGAGTTGTAAGAGTCCCCAATAAAATTATTTTAGAAATAAATAAATAAGTTTGTGAGGGGTCTCTTCTGGGAAGATGGTGACTGAGTAACACATACCAGAGGGACTCCACAGAAATCAGCCCAGGAGAGTTACTAAGAGGGAGATTCAACACTGCTGGATTGCAGGAGGAGCATGATAAAGATCCACAAGGTTTTGAGGGGCTGGGCGTTTTTGGCTTACCAGAGTGGAGGCCGGCTAGGGTTTGACCTTAGCCCCGCCACTGTCTTGGCCAGAGTTGGGATAATTTGGAGCCAGCAGAGGGGCTTTATCTCAACACAGCCATAACTTGTCCCAGCCTCAGGGCATGGATTAAACCCTTGCAGCCCACAGGCAGGGATCAGGGCTCAACTATATTGTCACTTTTGTTTCTCAAAGGCTACAGAAAGGGATACTAAGCAAACAGCAATTCAAAAAAAGCAGGGGTTGCAATCCTAATCTCAGATAAAATTGACCTCAAAGTGAAAACCACAAAAAGAGATAAAGAGGGGCACTATATAAGGCTCAAGGGAATGGTAGACAAAGAACCTCTAAGCATTGTAAACAAATTCCCCGTATGTGGGACCCACTGAATACATCAACCAAAAACTGAAAAAAAAACACTTTAGCACATATTATATAGTCACAGCTGTCAAAACATATGGTATTGATATAATGACAGATACTCAGACCAATGGAAAAGAACTTAAACCCCAAAAATAAAATCATCAGCATACAGATAACTGCTCTTTGATAAGAGCCCCCAAAATATCCAATGTGAAGCAGATGCCCTCTTTAACAAGTGGTGCTGGAAAAAATTGATATCTAACTGCAGAAAAATGAAGACCCTTATCTCACGCCATGCACAAGAATCTACTCAAGGTGGATCACAATCCTTTACATAAAACCCCAAGTTATTAGTGCCATCTGTGAGGGAATTGGACCAATTTGAGAACTTTGGCACAGGGAATACGCAGACTATCAGAAATTAGGAAGGACACAAACAGAGAGGAGGCACAAACTGACAAATGGTTTATACTGATGATAAAACACCTGTGCAAATAGAAAGAATTCACCAAAAGTGTAATAAGAGAGTCCACGGATTGGAAACATCTTTAGCAATGACATATCAGACAAATGCCTTATTACTAAAATCTATAATACTCTGGTATCTTCCAAAAAAAGCCACTAATTGCCCACTGAGTAGGTGGGCAATGTGCCTGAACAGAAATTTCATGGGGGCAGAAATCTGAAAGGCCAATAAACATATGAGAAAATGTTCCCAATCTTTAGTCATAAGGGAAATGCAAATTAAAACTAAATGAGGTACCAACTAACACCCTCAAAGATAGCCCAAATCAAAAAATTAGAAAGCAACAAGTCTTGGAGAGGCTGTGGGGATACAGGAACTCTCATTCACTGCTGGTGGGGTATGTACAGCCACTATGGAAATCAATAGGTGATATCTAAAACAGATGGAAATCAAGTTACCATACTAACCAGCAATCCCCCTCCTGGGCATATACCCAAGAAGAGGCAAAAAACAAACCACGGTCAGACATCGATGCTCCAATGTTCATTGCAGCATAGTTCACAATTGCAAGGAGTTGGAAACAATCCAAATTTCCATCAACAGATGGGTGGATTAAAAAACTGGTACATACATAAAATACAGTACTATGCATATGAAGTGCATCGCTGCATGAGAAAAACTGGAAGAAATCATGCTAAGCAAAGTAAGCCAAGCACAAAAGGACAAGTACAACATGAGTCCATTGAGGTAAGCTTTAAAAAAATTCAAAAGGGACATAGGGAAAAAGCTACTTTATACAAACATTCCTGGGGTGAGGACCAGGTAGTATGGCAGGTGCCAGACAAAATCCAGGGATACATATGGTAGCCAACTTAAAAAGGGCGGGGGAGGTAAAGGGGAAAAATAAATAAATGGGTAGCGGGGGAACAGCGCACTAACCCACCTAAGGGGATGGTCTTGTTTATATTTCCACAGGGAAAGAGGGACCAGACTTCAACACAGTGCTCCAAGATGTGAATGCAACATCCTGGCATGGAGTAGCAAACCAGTGGAGAGGTCTGAGGGGCCAGCCCCACTCCCAACTATGTGGACATCTGCCCCTCCTCTTAGAAGGATTTATTTCAGAATACAGCACTGAATCTGCAAATTCAGGAGAGGGACATGTCTGATCAGAGCACATGGGAGCAAATAAAGGAGGAGGAAGACAGAGTGGAGCACATTCTGACCCAGCAAGCCTTGACAAAGAGATTCCTGTTCAAAGCAGCCAATCCACAGAGAAGACCATATGGCTGGCCCCACTATGAGACTGGATATCCCTGACTGACCCATAGCCCTACAGGGAACAGCACTGGAGACACAGTGTGGGAATTCTGCCTGATCTGATCCCACCACATAAAGAAAGGCAAATCACTAAGGACATGGGACAGAACAGCAAGGGTAGCAGAGCAATGAAGTTTGCAGGGAATACCAAAAATAGACCTTAGGGCCAGGGCTTGTCACCCCATCAGACTCAACCGGAAAACACTCCTAAAGGCCAAAAACAGTACTTGAACTAACTACAAGATTTTCTTTCTTGTTGTTGTGTTTTGTTTTTGTCATTGGGTTGTTGTTGTTTTGTTTTGTTTTAATTTGTTGCTTGGTTTTGCTCTGTCTTGTCTATGTACATGTTATTATCTCCACAGGTATTTTAAAATAAAATATGCTGGATGAACAATCTGGAGGAGAAAACAACGGAAGTGACAATTCCCGGGGGACATTGGAGAGGACGAGGTGGGGGAAAAGGTAGTTGTGGTAACAAACCCAGGGACAAGGGAACAACAAGTGATCCAAATACGTGGTGATGAGAGTGTAGGGGGCCTGGTAGGATGTAATATTACTGAAGTCCTAATGAAGAGAGAACATGATAGTGGGACAAGAGGAAATTAAAAGGAAAATGAGGAAAGAAATAGGAAGCAAAGGGCATTTATAGAGGTCTAAATATAGGCATGTACATATGTAAATATATTTATATATGATGATGTGGAAATAGTTCTCTGTGCATATATGTAAATATTTAATATTAAGGTAGCAGATAACATTGGCCCTCCACTCAAGTACTCCCTCAATGCAAGAATACTTTGTTCTATTAAACTGGCATTCCATGATGCTCCCAGTCCTGACAAAATTGCTGAGGACAAAGGGGGTGTATAAGCAAATGTGGTGAAGAAAGCTTCGGGTGCCAGGCTATCAAAAGATATAGCGTTAGAGGTCTTAAAGGCTTGAAGGTAAACAAGTGGTCATCTAGCTCAGAAGCAACAAAGCCCACATGGAAGAAGCACACCAGACTGAGCGATCATGAGGTGTCAAAGGGATCAGGTATAAGGCATCATCAGGAAAAAAATCTTACCATAGTGAATGAAGGGGGAAGTGCAGAGTGGAGACCCAAATCCCATTTGTCAGCCACTGGAGATTCCCTTGCAGAGGAGTCTAGGGGAGGAGATGAGTCAGTCAGGGTGACATGTAGCACCGATGAAGAATACAGCTTTCCTCTAGTTCCTAAATGCATCCTCCCCTCCCCGCCCCCCCAACTATCATGATCCGAATTCTACCTTGCAAGTCTGGATAGAGCAGAGGATGTACACTGGTGCAGATAGGATCTGAAGGCACAGGGAATCCAGGGAAGATGATATCTTCAGGACCAGGGGTGTGAGTGGTGATACTAGGAGGGTAGAGGGAGAGTGAATTGGAAAGAGGGAACTGATTACAAGGATCTACATGTGACCTCCTCCCTGGGGGACAGACAACAGAAAAGGGGGTGTAGGGAGACGCCAGACAGGGAAAGATATGACATATTATCAAGGGCTCATGAGGGAGGAGGGAGCGGGGAGGGAGGGGAAAAAAGAGGACTCGATGCAAAGGGCTTAAGTGGAAAGCAAATGCTTTGAAAATGATGAGGGCAAAGAATGTACAGATGTGCTTTAATGCATATTTTTCAACAAAACTTTTGAATCCACCTTGTATATTGAAATGTTTCATATATAATTACTGTGCGATATCTTTATGGAAAAAACAAATTTTAATCCCTTTCACTTCATAAACATTCTTCTTTAGTGGTCCCTTTGTTCGGAACTATTACCACCCAACTATTACACAAGTCAGTAATCAGGATTCCTGATTGAGTCTTTGATCTTTGATCCTCTTCTCTAGCTAATCCCTCAACATATTTTGTGGACAATAACTCCAAATCCTCTCAGATCCATCTTCACTCCCACAACTCTAGTCTATGCCTCCATTTCTGTTACCTATGAATTGTCACAGCATTCTCCTAATTAGTCATTGTGCCACTGATCTTGTCCTTCAAATCTGTCCTTCCATGCTTCACATAGCATTTAGAGTGAACTTTCAAAATTAAAAAAATATTAATGAATTAAAACTTGTATTAATCTAGTCATGCACTACTGTGCAGAATTCCTTCAATAGGTTTAAGTTCCTTAATTACATGCTTCTTTTCTAAGCTGATCTATTACCTCTTCAGATTCTCCACTCCAGCACTGAATTATCATTCCATAAAAATTGTGTGTACACTTTATCTCTGAATTTTTTCACATATTTCTTCTAGAAAATCATATTTATTTCTCCATTCTTCTTTTATAAAATCTGGTGTTGTATTGTGTTTTCAGTGAAAGTTTACACAGAAAATTAAGTTCCCGTTTGACAACTACTACACAAAGTATATAATGATATTAGTTATATTTCGCAATGATCTAGTATTCTCTCTAATTGTGTGAATGATCCATTCACAGTACTCTGGTTTTTCAATCCCCTTTTAATCTCATCTGTGCTTCAGAGTAATTGTTGACCTTTGAGTATTACATAGATCTCGTTTCAATGGATCACTGTACTCATGGGGAATATTCTTTACTGTGTGTGCTAATCTGTTATTTTGCTAAAAGGTTACCTCAGGAAAAAAATTGCTTCAGGATTCAAAGAGTAGCTCAGGGCATCTCTAGATTTATCCTAAACAGTGTGCCCTTGACTATTTAAGAATTTCAGTTCTGTTCCACATTTCCCTGTGCTATATCACTATTTAATATATCATTTCAAAGTTATTCCTGCTAGGAATTATTTTTGCTGAAATACAGACTGATTTAGTGACTGAGAACATCTGCTACACAAGACCTGAAAAGCAAGAATGTTACTCTGAAGACTAAGGTGCTCCTGATCCAAGCAATCATAGTTTCAATAACTTCAAATGCAAGTGAAAGTTTGATATTGAATAAAGAAGATCTTAGAAGAATTGATGCATTTGAATTGTGGTGCTGGAGAGGAAACTTGAAAGTACAATGGACTGTCAAAAGAACAAACATCTGTCTTGGAGAAAGCATGCTGCGAGTGTTCCTTAGAGGCAAGGATGACAAGACTTTGTCTTATAAACTTTGTACATGTTGTCAGAAGAGCCCAGTCCCTGGAAGAGTACATCATGATTGGTAAAGTGAGGAAGAGGATGACTCTCAAGGAGATGTATTAACACAGTCTCTGCAACAGTGGGCTCAAACATAAGAACAATTGTGAAGATGGTGAAGGATGGGACAGCATTTCATTTTGTTGTGCATAAGATTGCTATGAGTCAGAACCAACTCAACAGCATCTAACAGCAGAATGATTTCCATATGTTCTCTCTGGGTTTCCCCCCCCCCCCCCAGTTCTACAAACACAGTAGGCTAAACCTTGGACTGCTAACCGCAAAGTCAGTAATTCAAAACTACTAGATGATCCATGGGGAAAAGATGAGGCTTTTTATTCCTGTAATGGTTTTTAGTCTCAGAAACCTCCAGGGGCAGTTCTACTCTTTTCTGTAGGGTCATTATGAGTCAGAATTGATTCAATTGCTGAGTTCGTTTTGTTTTTATTTGATATCCTTTATTATATATTCAGATCCAAGATGGAATGCCTCAAACCACTGGAGCTTAGCAGAAGTAACTGACACATAATAGGGACTTAATCAATTTTCTTTGATAGAAGAAACAGACCAAAGGAGAAAGGAATGGAGGAAAAGACAGCAAGAGTTGATCGCCTGTTAACTTTTCTCTTTTTTTAATTCCAATTCTTTTTTTAATCATTTGCTTAGGGGCTCATACAACTCTTATCACATTCCATACATACATTAATTGTGTAAAGCACATCTGTACATTCACTCCCCTCATCATTCTCAAAACATTTGCTCTCCACTCAAGGCCCCTGGCATCAGGTCCTCATTTTTCCCCTCCCACCCCAATCCCTCATGAGCCCTTGATAATTTATAAATTATTATTTTGTCATATCTTGCCCTGTCTGACATCTCCCTTCACCCACTTTCCTGCTGTCCCTCCCCCAGGGAGGGACAGTTCACATGTAGATCCTTGTAATCGGTTCCCTCTTTCCAACCAATTCTCCCTCTACTCTCCCAGTATCACCACTCACACCACTGGTCCCGGCGGGATCATCCACCCTGTTTCCAGTTCCTATCTGTACCAGTGTACATCCTCTGGTCTACCCATGCTTGCAAGGCAAAATTTGGATCATGATAGTGGGGGGTGTTGGAGGAAGCATTTAGGAACTAGAGGAAAGTTGTATTTTTTTTTCATCATTGCTACATCGCACATTGACTGGTTCATCTCCTCCACTACACACCCCTCCACAAGAGGATATCCACTGGCCAACAAATGGGCTTTGGGTCTCCACTCTGCACCCCCCCCCCATTCACTATGGTAAGATTTCTTTTTTCCTGATGATGCCTGTATGCCTGATCCCTTCGACACCTCGTGATCGCACAGTCTGGTGTGTTTCTTCCATGTGGGCTTTGCTGCTTCTGAGCTAGATGGCCACTTGTTTGCCTTCAAGCCTTTAAGAACCCAGATGCTATACCTTTTGATAGCTGTCCCGACCCGTGGGAACTTCAACGGGGATCCTGGAGGAGGGAGTGGGAATTGGGGGGACAGGAGACACAAGAAATGGAGACAAGACAGCAGTCTGATCAAGTCTCATTTATTGAACAAAGGGTTACAGCTTATATGGGCCAGCAATGGGGGAAGCACCCATCGCACATGCAAATTAGGCTACTTTGGTGATGGACCAATCAGGGAGTTCAGGGGAGTGCTCCCTGCCTGTGAGTCAGTAATGGTTTACAGTCTTCAACCAGGTACGCAGAGTGGCATGTTCATGCAAATCAAGTGCAGGCGAAGACAATCTTTTACCCAATCAAGGGGAAGCAGGACATAGGTGCTTATCTAAAGAACATCACACCTTGTTTGCTTAAGCTTTACAGGCTGGGTACTTTCTGGGAATGCTGACCACAAAACAGGAGCATACAGACAGATAGAGATTTCCTTATCTATGTCTGGCAAGCTAGGGATGTCAAACACAGCTGCAGTGCTCTGTCACGTAGGCTGGGGTAGAAGAATACCCAGAGCTCAGGCTAATAAATACCAAGTAATGGCCTAATAAATTCCAAGTAATGGCCGGGCCTCATGGCTCTGGACAGGTCCCCTTTTATATATTTTTTCAAAGCCGAGAGAAATCCCTCAGGAACTGTGTGTGTCTTAGGTCGTCAGGCATCAAGAATCATCCTTACCCATCATTGATCAATGGAATGCTTTCATAAAATAAGAGCAAACCAATGCCTGTCTTAGGTTGGTATGTCTTGTGCCAATCTTACCCGTCATTGACTGCCAGTCCTTCAGGCTTTGCGGTGGGGGATAACTCCATGAACTTGGTTCAACTCAAGGATGTTCAGATGAACTTGTGCAGTAATACATGCTAGCATGGTTTGAAGACATTTCAGATAACAAGGTAATAAAATGCAAATTAAAAAATAATGATAATAATAACATGATATTCCTTATGTTCATGCAGAAACAACCCAGTGTTAATTATCTCATTGTTAAGCAAGCACATTTGATACATATAGCAACTTTATTTTTTGCCATGTTAGACATCCTTGAGAAAATTAAACCACCTGTTTTTCCTAGACCTTGCATACTTTCTTGTTCTTGACAGTCTGTGCAAAACTTTAAGTCACAGAAGAAATCAGCAAACACTGACACATAAGTCATGAGAATTTTCAGCTGTTTTAAGGCTGAGTCTTAATGACCTTCAACAGATAGCCAGGCACCATCAGCTTTCTTCACCACGTTTGCTTATTCACCCGTTTTGTCTTCAGCAGTTGTGTTGGGAAGTTGAGCATCATAAAATGCCAATTTAATAGAAGAAAGTTTTCTTGCATTGAGGGAGTACTTGATTGGAGTCCCAATGTCCTTCTGCTACCTTAACACTAAACCTATAAATATAGGCACATAGATCTATTTCCCCATCCTCATATATAATTATATTTGCATATGTACATGTCTTCATCTAAACTTCTATCAATACCCTTTGCTTCCCAGCTCTTTCCTCTATTTCCCTTGACTTTCCTCCTGTCCCACTATCATGCTCTGTCTCCACCTGGGTTTGAGCAATTCATCTTGGTTACATTACCCTTGATCATACCCTACCAGGCCTCCCACACCTACCTCACCACCAATTTGGATCACTTTTTGTTCCCTTTTCCCTGGGTTTGTTAACACCACTTCCTTTCCCCCCACCTGCCATGTTCCCCCGGAACTGTAGGTCCCATTGTTTTCTCCTCCAGATTGTTCATCCAGTCTATCTTATTTACACAGAACTGTGGAGATAATAACACGCACAAAAACAAGACAGAGCAAAACCCGTGGTGCCCCAACAGAATGGACTTGAATACACTCCTAAAGGCCAACAAAGGATCCTTGAACTAACTACAGGCTTTTCTTTCTTAAGGTGTTTTGTTTTGTTCTTTGTCAATAGGTTGCTGTTGTTGTTGTTTTGTTGTATATTGTTTCCTTCTAACTTTTCATTGTGTTCAATTAGCTAAGTAGACAGTTCTGTATTTGATTGGAACCTAAAGTTTTTTTTTTTTACTTTTTCCTTAATGTTTACCATCCAGGGGAGGAATGATAATCTCCAATCCCCAAATTCTTACCTGCATAACCTCTGAAAAAATCCTGATTTGAAAAATAAATTATTTAAACAATCTGGCACTTAACAATTTCCCCTCAAAATGTATTGCTGTTCTTATTGTTAGGTTGCCCCCAGTTGACTGATTCATTGTGACCTCATGCACAAGAGAAGAGAACACTATTCGGTTTTGCATATTTGTCAAGAGGCCACTGCTTCTCATCCAGGGTCTTCCTCTTGTTCACTGACTCTCCAATGCTACCAAAGATGAGGATCTTTTCCCTGACTGCTTTTTGCTAACAAAATTTCCAAAGTATGTGAGATTAAGCCTCATCATCTTCTTTGCCTAGGAGCATGCTAGCTGTACTTCTTCCAAGGTAGATTCATTTACCTTTCACTTGTTCCTGGTACTTTCAATAGTTTTAATCAACACCTTCATTCCAATGTATCAGTTCTTGTGAGGTCTTCTTTATTGCCCAGGTTTCAAATGCAGATGAAGCTATTGACAACACTATTGCCTGGATCAGGTGCACTTAGTGCGTTAAAATGCCATTTTTGCTCTTTAATATTTTAAATACTTCTTGTGTGCTATATTTGCCCCAAGCAGTAAGTCATTTGATATCTTGTCTGCTATTCCATGAAAGTTCATTGTGTATTCAAATAAAATAAACTCCTTAACAAATTCCACGCTCTCTCCCTTTATCATGATATTATATATTCATATAGTGGTGAGAATTTTTTAATTGTTGTAAGTCATACTGAAGGCTGTCTTTGACCTTCATCAGTAAGTGCATCAAGTTCTCTTCACTTTCGGCAAGCAAAGTTGCGTCACCTGTATATTGCAATGGGCCTTGCTTTAATCCTGATGCCAAGTGTTTTAACTTTGAGTGCATTCCAACCCGAGGATATCATCTTCCGGCAATCTGTTGGACAATGCTCCATTTCTCTTCATAAGGTTTCAGGTGTCAATTCCTCAAAAATCGGACCACGATTTCCTTATTATTAGTCTGTCCTTAGTTTTGATGCTCCGCTGAAACCTGTATCATCATAGGTGACCATGCTAGTATTTGAAATACAGGGGGCATAGATTCGAGCATCACAGTGACACACAGGGCACCAAAGTATGTCAAAATGACAGACTAATAAGGACAATGTGTTGTGGAACCCATATAGTCAATTTTAATGGTAACTTTCTGTGAAAAAAATGAGTAGTACATTATTAATAGGACTTTAGTTCATTTCATATTACACAAAACATGGGAAACATCACTAACTCCTCTAGCAACATATGCTACTTTGGGGAGACTTTTTTTACAAGATGAAATTATTTCTTTTCCTAACCAATTTACAGAACTATTCCCTTTCATAACCATGTGTGCCTTATATGGGGGGTACCCCCCAACAAACAGATTTTTTTCTAAAGTTATGTATTTATTTTCTTTTTTCAAAACAACCTTATCACCTTCAAAGTACTCTCCATTCTTGGATACATTTTTCAAACCCATCTGTTTGGATGGCTGACAGCACCTCCCTTGTTTCTTTCTTCACCTCTTCTAAGTTATCAAATCACTGTCCTTTCATGTTCCTCTTCATTCGTGGAAACAAAGTCACATGGAGCGCTGTCAGGTGAGTAAAGTGCACAGGGCAATAGAGGCATGCTGCTTTTTGTCCCAAACTGGTGCACTAAGATGGCTGTGAGAGCAGGTGCATTGTCATGCTGGCTAAACAAGTCGCCCATCTGCCACAAATCAGGCCTTTTTTTTTTTTTGGTCACACACTGTTACTCAATCTTTGTAGAACCTCTAAATACAAAGCTTGATCAACATTATGACCTGGTGGAACGAACTCCAAATGCTCTACAAGTTAACATTTTTATCCATTTCAGAACTTGACAGACATCCAGAACAAGGTTTTTCCTCAATCAACATTTCACCTGTTTTGAAATATGAAACCACTTTGAACACTTGTGTTTTTCCCATGGCACTGTCCTTGTTGTAATCTGTGTTAAACATCACAATAGTTTCCAAGGCATTTTTCCTGAACAGGAAACAAAATTTCACAGCCACACACTATTCCCTTAAATCAGCCATCAAGAAAAAGAGTTTTGAGCAAAATTGCTTTTTAAGAAAAAATTCACTGTGACCAGAAAGAACTGCCCAGGTAATGCCACTGGGTGAACTAACTCAGAAAGTGTTGTTCTGTGCTCATCTAGCAAGGGAAAATGCGTACTATGAAAGTTCCTCTTCTTTCAGAGCAATTCCAGTTTGTTTTTTTGCGGGGGGCTACCCCCATGTATACACTGCATTTATGAGCTTCACAGGTTAATGTTATACTGGTTAAAATATTTCCTATACTTCATTTTGAAAATTTAACACCATTAATTCCATTTCAAGGATTCTGATTGAAGGTACCAAGTGGAAAACATATTTGTTCAAATCCATAAACAAATAAAAGGTCTTCCACTCCTCGGAAGTTATCTTGCAGTTTGTGTTGTTAATCCTTTTTTTTTGTAATTGGTTCTATACAGCCTGTCTTCATCTATGTATTCTAGATTATTTGTGACCTTGAAACCATAGGTGGTATGGTAGCATGGAATGAACACAAGACACACAATCATTAATAGTTATATATAAACTCAGATGTAAGTAACACATTCACTTGCAGAGCCTTCCACTTTCTTAGGAATGTGCTGAGACATTGCTTTTAATAATTCAATATGCACTATCCACATAAGTAACTCCAGGAGGAAAAGCTACTCTGCCAGCATCAGAGCAGATTCCTGATTGCCATCAGAAAATATACTCACCACCCATTATATCACCTTAGGTTTCAACCCACCTTATTAAAAAAATGAATACAATCCATATAATTCACATGACAAAAAATAAGAACCACATGACAATAACAGTAGATATAGAAAAAATCCTTTTAACAATCTCCAACACCCATTTCTGATAAACTCACTCAATAAAATAGGAATAGATCAAGTTTCCTCAACATAAAGAGGGCCAAGTTGTGAGGTGAAAGTAATTCTGCCTGTGATGCTTAAGGTTATATGTCAACTTGGTGAGGCTGTGATGTTCAGACATTTGGCATTTATGTGATGATATAATTAACCATATATATAATGATCTCTTCTGTGATCTGATGTAGTCAACCTCCATTTTTCAATAATGCATGTTTTTGCATAATAGCTGGGTCCTTAAAAGCCTACTTAGATGAATAAATAAATGAGTTATGGTTATACAACAATCAATTTTTTTTTCTGACTAGTGAACCAATCTCCAGAGTTTACTTCATTAAACAGCCCAAACAATCCAACCATAAACATTGTGAACATCTTATTTTGGACGTATTTAGACAGGTTGGACTTATACAGTCTTTTGTATCTAGTCAGTTATAATATACATGTTTTTTACACTTTTTGAGAAACAGAGTAATTGTTGGTCTCTCTCCTTCCCACCGTAAATTTATCTCAACCACTGTTTCTCTACCAGACCTGTCATATTTCTTTGTTTATACTTTGAAATTTCTCCCAATAGCATAATTATTCATAAATTATCCATGTCAACATATATCATTAAGAGAGAGACTCCAAGTGCATTATAGAGAAAACAATTTCAAGTAGCCTACAGAATTATAAAAATGTATATCTGCACTATAACTTTGGGAATGTTATTATGTTTTCCCATAATTTAGGTTTTTCAACTTTAAAATAGATCTCATTGGATAATTAATATAAGCATGTAGCAAATGAAAAACAGTACTTAGTAACACATGGCTACTTCCTCTTCCTCATATATGAACTTAAAAGATTTCAAGCTTTCCTGACACTTTAAAAAGTAGGAAATATCTTTCATTTTCTCTAGACAGTAGAAATAGATGCCTTCTCATTGAATGTGCCTGACATGCTACCCTTGTTTGATATTGGTTCCTAATACATTGAAGCATATGCCCAATGCAGATTTATTACTTCTTAAAATTCCACTAGTTCAGCATTTCTCCTGCTCCCCATGACTCCTGTCATTTCTTTTCACATTGAATGGTCCTGGCATCATTGATGTTCTCCTGCAGTTCCAATCACCATGAAGGAGCAATTTAGAAAATCTAATAAATAAACAACCATTCAGCCATGCTCCTTTACTTTTCGTTCTTCTAAATTCAGACAGCAGCAATAATTGAAATCTCCTAAATGCTACAGCGAGGGAAGCATGAGACTATTTTTATGGCAACTTACTCAACTCTACAATTTTATAGTCATGAGGAAAAACTCTAGTTCTCACAGAAGACTGGTCTCTGTCTGCTTAATTCTGTTTAATTATATCTTGACTTAATTCAATGTTGTGAATGTGCTCAGCAATTTATAAATCCTATAAAAGTGCAAGACTATAGAAGAAGCATGGGCTGTGGTATTCAGGCATAAGGATTATTGTGTGGAAACAATTCTCCATGGCCCTTTCATGTTTCTTGACATCTGAGCAGAGGCACTGACAGGTTTTATTCTAGCTTTTATTTCTTTTAGAGGAACTGCGTATTAAAAAATAGTCTTAGAAGATGTAGAGAGTGTCTCCCTCCAGAGCAAATATTGGGGATTTAATAAATGGCGGGGTTCACTAAACTTTCTTTTTAAAGTAGACCCTCTGCATATGAGGCAGCCAGCTGAGTCACGTTTTATTACCCCATGAGACTGGATCAAAGGGAACAGATGCAAATATGCTGGTACTTCCTCTTTAAAAATGAGCAACAAAGTCCTTTGTCTCTGATGTGTAGTGCCTTCTGGATCATGGTTTCAGAATAGGAATATCATGGTTTCTGTCAGCCTCCATGACAATGAAGTAAGCTAACTTGTTTGTTTGCAAGCATTGTAAATCTCAGACATTTCACAGCTATTGACAATTATGACACTGAATAATCACCGAACTTCCCTGAGCTTTAATTCATTTACTTGTAAAAGATAAATTTTAATAAAAATATCTACATCTACTTTTTTAAACTATTAGAATTAAATAAGTATTGTGATTATATTTGTAAACTGTAATGTACTGCACATATAACAAAGATTGCCATCTCATTTCAACTACTAAAACCATTTTAATTTGCTATGGCCTCTGATCCAGAATCCACTACACATTAGCTGCCAAGTAATTTGCTACAGGATTTACATTTTCTTTTACTCATTATTAATCGCTTACCTGAAATACTTTAATAACTTCTAAAACAATCTTACCATCTCTATTCCTACAGTTATCCAATTCATTCTCTATACTGCAGTCTGAAGGAAGCTCTATTAGAAACAAAATGTATCATCTCTCTTAAGTGCTTAAAGCTCTGTATGATTCCCCATTGCCCTCAGGATAAGGCTCAAACTCACAAAGTAGCTGAGAAGGACTTTTATAATATGGTGATGCTCCCGTAACCAGCCTCATAGCTACTCCTCACACCAGTGCATTATGTGCTTCAGATGCCTTGAATTCCTTTCACTTCCCATTCAAGTACCATGTTCTTTTTCATCTCTGGGACTTGACATATGCTTTCCCATCTGCCCTGAATGCATTCCCGTCTCCTCAGCACTGGTTCACTGATCTAACTCCTGCTGTTTCTTTAGGCTTCAACCAGAAAACAAAAAACAACAACACTGGAGGGTCTCCTCTTAAATAACACACACACACACACACACACTTTTATAAGGAATAAATTGCTCTAACTCAATTCATTTTTTGTCCCTGTTAGTGTTAACTTCAATAATCACCAACAGAAGATTCTGTCCCCCTGCCCCAATATATAAATGCTGCAATATTGCTATCTAGTAATGCTGTGAATGAATTCAACCAAATTGACATAACAGTGTGTGAAATCAGGACATACAAGCCACTTCAAAATTGAAGAATCAAAATAAGTAAGTGTTATCTCCATTTTGGAAGATACTTATTTAAAATTGAAAAGCAAATAAAATGTGCTTATTAGAATAAGAAATAGCTTTCCACCCCAGGATTTGGTCTTTGCTGACGTGTTCCTAGTGTCTTAATTTTGTCCTCAAGCACAGGACCCGTGACATCAGCATCTTTAGGGAACCTCAATAAACAAGAGTATCACTCCAGGAAGCTGGCCTAAGACTATATCCATGATGGAATTCCTGTCCCAACAGATAGACGTTATCCTCTTTCCTGTGAGCTTTCTACTCAGACTGTAGTTGCTACAAAGGGCAGAGTAACACTACTCAAAATGCCTTCCATTCCAGCCAACACCTCTTCAGCAAAATTCTCATTAAGAGAAACCATATTAGTGGATTCCATCACATAAAATGACCAATATTTAGCTTGGATTGTGGGTTGAGTTTACAAATTGGTGAATTAACCTCAGAATTCAACACACAGCAAGGAGAAATGTTTGGCTGGCAGATACTAGCCTTTCCTACAGAGGAAAGAAAATTGTAGCCTCAAAATCCCTCTCTCCTACTCCCAGTGAAGCAGATGCCCAAATCCTAAAACCATATTTGACTATAGATAAAATAGAAAAAAAATATTTATATAACTTCCAGAACAGACCAAAGCCTCTTCCAAAACTGTTCAAATTAAAAATAATAATCAGCAGGCAGAAGAAGATTGCTAGGCTTTCAAGGTCTTGGTGATTTGCACCAGGATAGGGAGCAGTGGAGGAGAAAAGGTTTTGAAATGATAGATTATCCAATAAATATCTTTGCTACTTCAAGTCTATGCCAAACTAGAAGTAAATGCTAGGTTAATAGAAAATAGCCACTCCAAACATTCATTTATCATTATGTAGGATTTTTTGTTTTGTTTTCCCTTACCAAATGGTCTCTGAGTATATAAGCAAAATAAATTGTGAGGCAGAAAACTATACCAAATTAATGCTGGGAGAAAATAAAACTCTGGAAAATCAGAATGTTATGGGCCTCATCTGTTCATCAGTTAATATAAAAATGCATCCCTGACTAAAGAAGCTGACCTTGTTTTTAGTTGAAGGTTTTTCAATTGCAGAACAATGCTACAGATTCAAGTTATTACACCATTCTTAAATTTATAATATTCTGGTTGAAATGTTTAGAATCCATCTTATGTTGCAAAATGAGAGGAAGTTCAGTCTTATATGTTTCCAATTCATTTACACTGACTCATCAAAAGGCAGTTCTTCCTCCTGTGGTACTTAATACACAAAGAGTCCTTGGATTACTTTGATGAGCCAATTTAGCATCTTTCCTCTTGTATAAACAGGAAATCACATTTCTCCTGAATAGACAAACCATAGATGATTTCATTGAGAGATGATTTCAGGCTTCAGTGGTATTAGCAACTTTGTAAGGAGGATTTGAGGACTGTGATACAACTCTCCACACACCACTCCTATCCAGTCTTGCTACATCACTGTTCATTTTTCTATTGGATCAGAAATTCTGATCAGCAGTCAATAGCTTGCTTCATAAATTTCATCACAGTTTTTGCTCCTAATTACAGTCCAAAGGATAATTTAAATAGTTGACACAACTCACAAGATCACATTAATAACTGCTATCTTGAAAGGAAAAGAGTGCTGCTACCAAGAAATAGGAAACAGAAGTGGAGTTTGAAGGTAGGGTGTATGAAGGAAGCCAAGAGTCTCCAAGTAAAAGGGAGAAAGGGAGGCAAAAGAAAGGTCTAGCTATTGTTAAGATCAAGGTTCCACATAGTGAAGTAGATGGTTATGGTGCCAATTTTCCATTTCCCTCTTTTTATATATAGCTAGTCCTGTAGATTTCAAAAGAAATTTGTATCTGTTCAACTTTTAGATTCTCAACTGTTACTTAAATCTTATTAACGCATTTCATTCTGAAAGTGTTGCACTTTTCTATGCTCCATTTTCATAAAATTAAACATGTGTGCATAGTGTTGATTTAATATAAAATACAGAGCCAAATGGAAACAAATTTCATTATCAATCAAAGAAATCTTAGTAAATCTGTCATAATGTGTATATTATTATACTATTTAATGAGTTCATGGCTTTATTAGTTCAACTCAGGTCAGAAGTAACTTGACAACTATCTTCTAATATTGCTTTTATCTTTTTGCGTGATTGCAAAAGTAAAACACACTCAGTAAAATACTCAAATATGCAAGCTAATAGAAATGGAATGTTCCTTGCAATCCCACCATATTTAATCCCTAAAATTCATATTTCTTCCATTTGAATAACATTTAATCAGAACATTCATGAATGACACGTGTCAATTTAGAAAATGGCAAATTTGTAAGAGTGCAATAAAAGCTCTCAAAATATGTACAGAAATGGTGATGGACATTAAATTAAAAGTGAATATACAGCAATTCCCCATGGATTGGGTACACAATAAATAAATGTCTATACAAATATAGTTATGTAAGCAAATAATTGATAAACAGAAAGTGTTTACACGTGTAAACACACACATATATGTACATGGAACCTGTGAAACATTTTTAGAAGCACTGAAATGCATTCAGTTCCTCAGTCAATCAGATAATATTGCAAATTGCTTCGCTCAGGTAAGGCATGTCTCTACATTCCCGTAATATTCTGCCCAGTTGAAAAGCATGACTAGTAGGAATATGATTTTTATTGGGTATTTAGAAAGACCACAGTCAAACCACACAGTGTAAATGTAAACTAGTTATATATATATAATACTTTCTGGGATCTAGAGCTCCCCTAAGTAGAAAAAGTGGGTGATGGGAGACTGGTCGGTGTTAGACATGAAAAAACATAGTTATTTATAAATCATCAAGGATCATGAGGGAGGGAGAGTGGGGGGAATGAGCTGACACCAAGGACTCAAGTAGAAAGAAAATGTTTTCAAAATGATGATGGCAACATATGTACAAATGTGCTTGACACTATGGATGTGGATATGGATTGTGGTAAAAGCTGTAAGAGCCCCCAATAAGATGATTAAAAAAATAGTAACAGTGGGTGAGTGTATTTGTGTGTGTGCACATACATGTGTGTGTATGATTAGTCTAACTCAGATTGCAGCAAAGTACTCTACTTCTTTCGAACATAATGATTAGCAGATATACCATTATGTATAGACTATAAATCCCCAACACTGGTACTAATTTAAGAAGGAAAAAAAGACTTTCCAAGTTTCTATATCTGCATACAATGATTTATAAATGTCTTTATATGCACGAGGAGCTCTGATGCGTAGCGTGAAGCTCAGCATCTCCAACCTCTCAGCTTTACTGTGCAGAAAGATGATGCCCTCTGCTCCAATAAAGACTTACAGCCTCAGAAAGCCAAAGAGACAAAGGTCCTAGGTCCTAGGGTTGCTAGGGTTTGGAATAGACTCAATGGCATTGAGAGAGGTCACATACATACATTTCCAGCCTCGGGCTTCATAAATTCTGGACTTCCTTTGTTCAGTCTTCCACATTGGTAGGGTAAATGTTTTGTTCATACAAGGTATTTATTCATACAAAAATAAATAACACATTCCCAGACATTTGGGAACATCTGGCTTAGTAAGAAGATGGGCAGGTAAACAGACAATATAGCCCAATAAGTAGAAGGACAGAGAAAAAAGCAAGAAGGTAAAGCCTCACAAAGAAGGGCTAATCACAGACTAGAGATGTAAAGGATCAAGGAAGACTTACTATAAAACTTGATTATTTCAGTTAATTCTTGACTTCTGGAAGGAAAATGCTATTATATTCATGTATTGCTAAAAAATAATATTATAAAAGAAGGAGAATTAAAGTTGCAGACCTCTTGAGGCCAAGGTTCATTACGCAACAATACCTCTCCCACCATACTCTGTTACTCAAAGCAAATCAAAAGCTGGTTCACATCCAAAGGAAAAGTTACCACTCACTAGGGAATTGCATACAAAGTTGAGTTATTTGAAAGCCACCCAGCGGAGCACGACAGAAAAGGGAAGAAAAGTACCGGCTTTGACTTCACGTGTAGGTACTAGCACCATTCATTGAATCTGGAAATTACTGGAAGAAAAGTGGAATTGGAGGAAGAGAACAGACGTCTTTTTTAACATGCTTAATTAGAGGTGTCTAGAAAACACCCATGTGGAAATGTCCAGTAGAGGATTAAGCACATTTGGACCTTAGAGGAAACACTCTGACAGGAAATATATTATCAGAAATTATAAAGTAATAGAAGGTAGAGGTGGTATTGAAACTATGTGAAAGAATGGGCCTCACAAGGACAATTGAAAACTTGAAAACCATGTTTAAAGGGAGGGTAAAAGAAGAGCTAAATACGAAGAGAGATGAGGAGTAAATATAAAAATAATAAGGAAATTAAGAATGGTAAGAAAGGCGGAGTATCCATCTGCATATTGAAGGTTGTCTTATTAGCATATTAAATATTGTTAATAAGCCTTCCCCTAAACCTGATGCCAAGGTATTCTTCCTATAAGCCAGCTTCCCTGATGATTTTTCTCAATGTACAGTTTGCACAAGTATGCTGAGAGGATACCACCCTGCCACACAGCTTCCCTGAATCTAAACCATGCAGTATTCCCTTGTTCTGTTCACGCAACTGCCCCTTGATCCATGTACAAAATTCATCATGAACAAAATGAAGTGCTTTGGAATCCCCATTTTTCTCAAGGCTATCCATAACTTATTATGGCCCACACAGTTGAATGTCATGCATAGTTAATAAAACACAAGTAAACATTTTTCTGGCATTCCCTCCTTTTAGTCAAGCACCATCTTATATTAGCAATTCTATCAATTGTGTGACATCCTCTACTGAATCCAGCCTGAACCTCTGGCGGGTTCTTGTCAATGTACTGCTACAACTACTGTTGGATGATCTTCAGTGAAACTTTGCTCGCATGTGATATCAATGATATTTTTCTACAATTTAAGCATTCTGTTGACTCACCTTTCTTTGGAATAGGTAAAAAATATGGATTGAAACCAGCCAGTTGGCCAAGTAGCTTTCTTCCAAATTTCCTGGTATAGATGAGTGAGTACTTCAGGTGCTTCATCTGCTTGCTGAAATATTTCAATTGGAATTCCATTAATTCCTAGAGTCTTGTTTTTGGCTAATGCATTCAGTGCCACTTGAACTTCTTCGTTCAGCACCTTTGGTTCTGGCTCAGATGCTACCTCCGGCAATGGTGGAAAGTCAACTAGTTCCTTTTCGTAGAGTGACTCTTTCTATTCTTAGTAACTTTCTTGATGCTTCCTGAGTCATTCAATATTTTGTCCATAGAATCTTTCAAGATTCCAAGCAGAGGCTTGAAATTTAGCTTCAGTTCTTTCAGTAACAGACATGCTGAGAATTGTCTTCCCTTTTAGTTTTCAAATTCCAGGTCCTTTCACATTTTGTTATAATTTTTGGCTTTGTCTTCTTGAGCTGCCCTTTGAAATTTCTATTCAGCTCTTTTTGCCCTTTCTTCCATTTGCTTTGCCTACTCTGATTAGGCAAGTTTCAGAGTCCTTTTTTTTTCTTGGGGGCGCTTACACCTCTTATAAAGATCCATCCATATAACCATTGTGTCAAACACATCTGTACATGTGCTGTCATCATCTTTTTCAAAACATTTTCTTTTTACTTGAGCCTCTGGCATCAGCGCCTAATTTTTTTCATCCCCCCCCTTTCCCATGTCCCCTTGATAATTTATAAATTATTCTTTTTTTCATATCTTACACTGACCACTGTCTCATTTCACACACTTTTCTGCTATCCATCACCCTGGGAGGGGGCCATATGTTGATATCCCCCTTACACCACCCCCACCACACTTCCCCTCCTAGTATTGCTGCTCACTTTATTGGTCCTGAGGGGTTTCTCTGTTCTGGATCCCCTGTGTTGTCAGCTCTTATCTGTACCAGTATACATGCTCTGATCTAGCTAGATTTGTAAAATAAAATTGGGGTCATGGTAGTTGGGGAAGGGAAAGCATTAATGAACTAGAGGAAGGTTGTGTGTTTTGTCGGTGCTATACTGCACTCTGACTGTCTCTTTCTTCCTTGTGGCCCTTCTGACAGGGGATGTCCAATTGACTGCTGATGGGTTTTGGGTCTCTACCCTGCCCTTCCCCTTATTCTCATTGATATGATTTTTGTTTGTTTGTTTGTTTGCTTTGTTTTGGATCTAGGATGCCTGATATCGGATCCCATCGACACCTCGTGGTCACACAGGCTGGTGTACTTCTTCCACGTGGGCTTTGTTGCTTCTCAGTTAGATGGCTGCTTGTTTATCTTCAAGCCTTTAAGACTCCAGACACTCTATCTTTTGATAGCCAGGAACCATCAGATTTCTTCACCACATTTTCTTATTCAGCTTCTCTTCTGACATCCACTTAGAATTTTTCTTTCTGTCCTATCTTTTAAGTGATCATTTGCATTCTTCATGAATGACGGTTTGGCTGTCTGCTCACTGCTCATCAGATCCTCTGTAATGGTGGCCAATGCATCAAATCTCTCCTTGAAATTCAGGAGCGATCCACTTAAGGTCATGTTTTGGCTCTCTAGGACTTGTTTAAACTTTCTTCAGCTGTTGCCTGAACTTAAATATGAGCAATTGGTGATCTGTTCCACAGCCAGCTCATGATCTGGTTTCAGCTGCTGATATTGAAATTCTTCACCATGTCTTTCCACAGATGTAGTCAACTTGATCTCTGTGTATTCCATCTTGCCTTTTTGTGTTGCTGAAAAAGTTATTTGTTATGAACAAGTTTTGCAAGATTCTATCAAGTGACCCCTAGATTCAAAACCAACAACCTTTGATATGCAGATGTCATAACCTTGCTTGCTGTAAGTGAGGAGAACTTGAAGCACTTGATGAAGGTCAAAGATTGTAGCCTTCACTGTTGATTATGGTTCAATATAAAGAAGACAAAAATCTTCACGACTGGACCACCCGGTAGCATTATGATATATAGAGAATATGTTGAAGTTGTAAGGGATTTTTGTATTGCTTGCATCTACAATCAATGCTAAAGGTAGCAGCATTTAGGAGATCAAAAGACATGTTACATTAGGCAAATCTGCTGCACAAGACGTCTTTAGAGTATTGAAATTCAAGGATGTTTCATTGAGGACTTAGGTGTGCTGACCACCCAAGCAAGGGTATTCTCCTTTGCCTCGTATGCATGTGAATGTTGGGAATTAAATAAGGAAGACTGCATAAGAATATATGCGTTTGAATTGTAATGCCTGGGGGAAATGTTGAAAGTATCATGGACTGCTAAAAGAACAAACTCACCTGTGTTGGGAAAAGTTCTGGCCAGAGTGTTCCTTAGAGGCATGGAGCAGGAATGCGCAGTGTTTGTTTTATTTTATTGTTCATAGGGTTGCTATGGGTCAGAAATGATAAGATGACACCTTACAACAATTGGCGTGGCCAATAATTTCCAATCCTATACATATGTTAAGTAAGATAGGCTGTGCTTACTGCCTTTAATAACTAAGTAGAAGGAAGATTGGATAACGCCATTCTACCCTACTGTCTAGTAATTTCTCAGGGAGATTATGGCATGGTTTATAAATACTCAATTATGTGTCTTAAAAAAGTCACGAAACCTTGAAAGAATTCAGATTATCAACCCATTTAAGCACATTACTCTGAGCATCACTATTTCACACTGAATACAGTTATTTCAGCTCCATACTACATATTGAAAATACATACTTGCATGGAGCATATTTGTCATGAAGGAACACAGTGTATCAGAAAGATCTGCATGACACATGTAGTCTCTGGAAACACAGCTGTAGGATTTAGTGATTTATGATTCTGAATAATCTCTGTAAGAGCCCATGCTCTTGTTGTTGTTTAGGAGTTGGTTCTGACTCGTAGTGATGCTATATATAACAAAACAAAAAATTGCTCACTCCTGTGCCATTCTCACAATTATTCTTATGTTTGAGCCAATAGTTACAGCCAATGTGTCAATCCATGTTGTTGAAGAGCTTCCTATTTTGTACTGCCCCTTCACGTTATCAAGCAGGATGTGCTTTTCCAGAGACTGAACTCCTCTGGTGACACAAGCAAAGTATGTGGGTTAAACTCTAATAAATATTCTTGCTGTACTTTTTAAGACCAACGTATTTGTCCTTTGGAACTCTGTGCTATTTTCAATATTCTTCACTAGCATCCTAATTCAAATGTATTGATTCTTCTTCTGACTTCCTTATTCAAGGTCCAATTTGCACATGCATGTGAGGTGATAGAAAATGCGGGGTGGGGAGAAACCGAGTGGATGGTATAGGAGGAACAGGGCACTAACCCACCTGGGGGAGAGTATTGGTTGTGTCCCTTCAGAACTGGAATTTGCATACAGACCCCACCATGACATGCCAAACTAGGAGGGCAACGTAAAGTATGGAGGAATACTCAAAGAGATTGGAGCATACGCCGGCCCCATCCAGAATTAGTCTGACCCCCACAATTGAAGCAAGAACCACAGAAAATGAAAATAGATTTTCTGGTGTGGGAAAGGAACTGACCTACCACACCACACCCAGAAGAAAGCTGAAGCAAAGGAAGGAGGAAGAACAGAGTGGAGCACATCTGGGTCCACCAAGCTCAGAGGGCGATAGACCAGCTCGAAGGGCCCATTGTACAGAGAAGACCATTCAGCCGACCCCATGGCGAGATGTGACATCCTGCACTGACCCATGGCCCTACATGGGACAGCACTTGAGACAGTGGGAGATGTGCGACTGAGCTGACCGCACCACACTGAGGCAAACACTGGGAGCGTGCAAAAGAGCAGGGGGGGAAGCAGAGCAAGGAGATCCCAAGGGAGTATAAAGGATGGACTTTGGGGCCAGGATGTGGCACTCCACCAGACTCATCCAGAAAACACTCCTAAAGGCCAACAAACAGACCTTGAACTACTAGCAATTTTCTTTTCTTTTTTGCTATCTTTTTGTTTTGTCTTTTTTTTAAACCTTGTATATTTTGTATGTTAGTGGCTTTTCTGCTTATCAGCGTGTCAGTGTTGCTGCTGTTGAAGCCATGTTCATATGTGCCACTTGGGCGCTGTCAAAGTCATCTGCATTTGTATGCACATATTACTATATCAGCAGGTCCACCTAGACAAGATAGGCTGGACAAATAATGAGAGAAGAAAAGAATGGGACCAACGGTCCTGAAGGGACATGAGAGTGTGGGAGGTAGGGGGAGGGAGGAGGGAACAGTGAGTGGTTCAAAACCAGAGGAGGGAGGGGAGGGGAGGACTGGTAGGGAGTGACCAAGGGCAAGGTAACTGAGAGGAATCACTGAAACCAGAATGAAGGCTGAACATGGTAGTGGGATGGGAGGAAAGCGTAAGGAAATAGAGGAAAGGAGTAGGAGGCAAAGGGCATACAGAGAAGCCTAAATACAGACATGTACATATGTAAATATATTTGTGATTTGGGGGGAAATAGATTTATGCGCATATATTTATAGGTTCAGTAGTAGGGTAGCAGATGGACATTGGGCCTCCTCACGCACACTCCCTCAATACAATAACACTTCACCCAGCTAAATGGTCATGGCATGATACCCACCTTCCCGAAACGATCACTGAAGACAGACGTGTGTATAAGCAAACGTGGTGAAGAAAGCTGATGGTGCCGGTGATCAAAAAGATATAGCGTCTGGGGTCTTAAAGGCTTGAAGGCAAACAAGCAGCCATCTCGCTCAGAAGCAACAAAGCCCACAGAGAAGAAGCACACAGCCTAAGTGAATACCAGGTATTGAATGGACCAGGTAGCAGACACCAAGGAACAAACACAATCATTGTATGATCATCTTCCTCACATAAACACTGAAGACGAAGGTGTGGATAAGCAAGTGTGATGAAGAAGGCTGATGGTGCCTGGCTACTGAGAGATATAGCGTCTGGGGACTTAAAGGCTTGAAAGCAAACAAGCGGCCATCTAGCCCAGAAGCAACAAAGCCCACACGGAAGCAGCACATCAACATGGGTGATCGTGAAGGGCAGAGGAGACCAGGTCTCAAACAACAAAGGCAGGGGGCTTGGGGGGAATCACATCACTGTGAATGAGGGGGAGTGCCTGATGGGGACCCAATGCCCATCTATAGACAGCTGGACATCCCTTGCAGAGGGGTAGTGGGGAGGAGATGAGTCACTCAGGGTTCATTGTAGCAACAATGAAACTCAAAACCTTCCTCTAGTTCTTGAACGCTTCTTCCCCAATTATCATGACCCCAATTCTACCTTGCGGACCTGGTTATACCAGAGGATGTACAGCGGTGCAGTAGGGATCTGGAAACACAGGGAATCTAGGACGGATGAACCCCTCAACACCAGCGGTGGGAGTGGCGACACCGGGAGGGAAGGGGGTGTAGAAAGGGAGAACCGATCTTGGAGATCTATGTGTAACCTCCTCTCTGGGAGATGGGCGATGGGAAGGTGGGTGAGGGGAGATGCCGGGCAGTGTAAGATAAGATAAAATAATTATTTATAAAATATTAAGGGAGCAGGGGGAAGGGGAGAGTGGGGAGGGAGGGGGAGAGGGTAAAAAAAGGAGACCAAGCTGATTCCAGGAACCCAAGTGGAAGGCAAATTTTGAGAATGACGAGTGCAACGAATGTATAAGGGTGCTTTGCTCAATTGATGTATGTATGGATTGTGATAAGAGTTGTATGAGCCCCAATACAAAGATTTATTAATTAAAAAAATTAATAAATTATGGAAATGAAAAAAAACCAAAATAACGCTCCTTCTTCAAAACACATTAAAGAGTTATTGTGCAGCTGATTTAACCAATGCAATGCTTACTTTGATCTCTTGACAGATGATTCCATGAGTATTGATTATGGATCCAAGCAAGCCCCAAATCGTGTCAACATCAAACTTTTCTCTGTTTATCATATTACCCATTGGTAGAGTTGTGAGTACTGTGCTTTTCTGTAAACTGAGTTAGAATCCATACTAATGGCTGCACTCCGGGATTTACAGGAGCATGTATGTCAAGTCTTCCTCGCTTTCAGCAAGCAAGGTTTTCTCCTCCATATATCACCGATGTTTAATGAGCCTTTCTCCCATTGCAATGCCACATTATTCATAAAAGCCAGCTTCTCTGAATATGTGCTCAGCCTACAGAATGATGAATAAGTATGGTGGATGGATACAGTGCTGACACACACCTTTTAAACCATGCACTATTCTATTGTTCTGTGTACACAACTGTCTCTTGATCCATATACAGGCTCTGTGTAAGAACAATTAAGTGGTCTAGGATTCCAATGTTCTACAGCCCATACATTGTTTTTTTTAATTGGTCCACACCGTCAAAGCCTTTGCATAGTCAATGTAATACAAGTTAATATCCTTCTGGTATTATCTGCTTTTAGCCAAGATTCCTCTGAAATCACCAATGATACAACATATACACTCGTGTATAAGTTGCATTTTTCAGCACATTTCTATTTATTTATTTTTAAAATAGTTTTATTGGCATACACTTAACATCATACAATTTACTCATTCGATCATATTAGGAAGAGTTCTGCAGTCATTTTAATGCAATTTTGTGGTAAAATTAGGTGCCTTTGCTAATATCTGGCTTGGCTTTATATTCAAGTATGTACAGTACTTTGTTTTACTGCATCTTCTGAATCCGTCTTGAATTTTTGGCAGTTCCCTGTCAATATACTGCTGTAATTGTTGTTGGACCATATTCAGCAGAATTTTAATTGCATGTGATAAGATCATATAGTCTTCTATTATAAAATGATATAGGTCAAATGCAAGGTCAGACATAATGGATCAAAAGCTTTATTTTAGATTACACTCAAACCTGGAAATGTGTAAAGAAGAATCTACAAAAGAGAATCTAAAATAATAAAGAAGAAAAATCTTGGTAAAGTACGTTTTACTGTGAACATAAGGCAGAAGAGATGAAAGAGAGAAGAGAGTTTTCTAAGTACACAATAGAGCACTAGGAGATTTTATTCAGAGTCTCAGAATCTGAGTTTGCACCTGAAATTGTTCTCAGAGTATCCTGAAGCAAACATAGGGTAACAATCCAGAAACAGAATGGAGAAGAGGAAAATCTGTGGACTGGCTGGCAGCTGCAGCTACAGTGATCCAGGAGTAAATTCATGGACAGGCATGCAAGATGAACGAGTGTGGGAGGAAAAATAGAAATGTGTGTGTGTGTGTGTGTGTGTGTGTGTGTACAGAGATTATCTGTTCATGCTCACTTACCTTTACTACAATTATATCCAGGATTGTTATAAAATTTCTTAGGCATAATGAAATATATTGAGGGAACAAATCCCTGAGCCTGTTGGTTCAAGGCAATGGTTTCATAGAACATTACGTTCAAATGGCATAACACAGTCCACAAAGACAATGCAATATGTCCTACTTTGCTAAGTAGAAACTAGGCTCTTAAAAGATCATAAGAGGCCAGCATAAGTGCAACTATCATCAGTCCAAGTTGCTGGCAGATCTGTTATACCAAAGGCAAGAGTCCCAAACAGCGCGACTAGCAGGCAGAGACCCTTGCTGGATAGAACTCGATACATGGCCACTTGACCTCCCCATAGACACGTCCTGAATTTGTTCTGGGGGCAAGTATCTCCTAGATATTCTATGACAAAACTACTTCCCTGACTTCTTGCATGTTGATGGGGGTTTTCGTCCTCTCACAGATTTGTTGTAATTTTGTCTTTATACTAATATGATCTTACACTTACCCCCTTAGTGCAGTTTGTTTTTCATGGTTTTCCAGGGGACTGCCCAGCTATGAAGTACAGGAGGAATGGATGTACAATGATAATAAGTGATGCAGGTGTTACAGGGAATGTAGGGGAAGAGGATGGGAAAGGAAGGGGAGTTTGGGAGAAAATAATGAAGGCGCAAGGGTGGGAGGGAGCACAGAGCTGATCGTGATTGCACAGCTCATTTTAGGGGTGAATCAACCATGGAGGGAGGGAATGCTCTAGGGTGGATATGGTGCTGATTGCAAAAATCCCCTTGATATGTTTGAATGAACTACTCAATTCTATGATATGTAAATTATGTGCCAATTAAATTGGTGGTTAAAAACATGCAAATATTTGTTCCCATCTAGAAAAAAAGAACAGAAAAAAGAAATTGAAGACACATGGAAACAATTAGTTCAATACACTGTCGAACCAGTGGAATATCTGTTTCCATGACTCTGAAATAAAAAAGAATTAGATAGTGCCTGGCTAACACAACTAAGAGTGGGAGAAAAAGGTGGAACAAAGCTCAAAATATATTTTTAAGTTTTACTGGTTGGGTAGAAGCTGACTGTTTGAACCCATGAAACTAAGGCCTTAGTGAATCTTTCAGTCTGAAAATGAACTCACTCCTATAATTAATTTTTAGGCGAATGATGGATGAGTCTCTCAAGGGAACAAGGAGCCTTGGTGGACTTCCACCAGTGGTTATGTGTTGGGCTGTAATGTACAAGATCCGCAGTTTGAAAAGACCAGTCATCCTGAGGGATAATGACAAGGTTCTCTACTCCCCCAAACAGTTACAGTCTCAGACACTTCCAGGGTGCAATTCTATATTGTCCTATAGAGTGAATATGAGTTGGCATCTATTTGATGACAGTGTTTTTGGTTTGCTTTAGTTTAGATAAGGAGAGCAATATAAATCCCTGAGAACAATCAACTACTTGAGATCAAAAGGGAAGCATTTACCCAAGGACAACATTCAGAAGAGTTAGGAAAGAAGTGGGGAGGGAGTGGGGTGTGTATTTTCTCATTGTTGCAATTGTAATTGATGACATAAAGAAAAATTAATATAAATTGTTGAATGGAAAATCGATATGCACCATAAACATTTACCCAATTCCCAATAAAAAGTGAAAACCCCAAACAAAACTAAAGTCTGAAATTGTCATTTAATTTATAGCACAGCTAGAAGAACATTTTGAGAGGATACATACTCCTAAAGGAGGTCAAGCTGCCAGACCTAAATCACTTGATGGTGCTGATAAAGCTGAGAAACCTGGAAACCTGTGGGAGACAAATGATTCTCATCTTCAGCAGGAAATCTAATAAAGTCGAACTCAAGATTCTTAGTAGAAAGATGGCAAAATACGGATTGAGTCCTGGTAGAGTTTGGGTTATTTTTGTTTGAGATATTTTAAGAATGTGATGATGGGTGAAGTGAGATTAATTTAGAGCTTCAATGACATTCTGTGGTAATTCTGTTTCAAAATTATTAATGATTTGGAATAAAATGTGAAAGATTGGCTTATCAATATTTATTATGATAAATATGTATGCATGTGCATAAATATACATAATGTATAAACAAAACACTTGTCATTTAAACATTTTTACACATACAATTCAGTGACATTTGCATTCCATATAAGTAGTATCATTCAATATTTGTACTTTGTTGCTGATTCATTGCTTTCAGCATATTTTCAAGGTTCATCAATGTACTATATGTATCACAAGTTCATTTATATTTAAGAAAGAATATTATTCCATTGTACAGATATACTGTGTTTTATGTATTCATTCATACTGTTGATGTCTATTTAGGTTGTTTCATTATTTGGGCTAACATGATTATTGCTTCAATGAACACTGGCATACAAGTATCTGTTTGTGTTTCTGCTTTCAATCTGGGGGAATATACAGAGGGTGAAAAAATACGTGGAAATTTTCTTCATTTTTTATTCCATTTTTGAACAAATATTTTGAAGCCTCCTCACGTTACCTAAGTGGAATTGCTCAACCATATGTGGTAATCACTTTTGTCAGGGATGTGAAACTCATATGAGTTAGCACATCAGAGTCAAAAATATAAAAATGAAATATAACTAGTATTCTTTCAGTCTTGTCTTGTGTCTAAATAATAAAAGTATTACAGCAGCCACAGGTGAAATAACGACTCTTCAGACACATAGGTCAAATGTATAAAGGTTTAGGTAGACTTACCAAACATGTAATAGCAGTTAATTCTATAATAACTGCCAAATGGATTATATCCTGGGATATAATCTAAGAAACATGATTAGTAAAATAATGGGATAGGAAAACTACTGCTCCATAAGGCTTACTAGAATATTCTGGTTTGAGTGCTGGGACTCAACAAGGTCAAGTCATATGTCCAGAGGAAAAGGAAGAAGAAAATGAGTGGGCAGTAATCATATATGTGAAATAATCACACATATTAAAGGAACTCGAGATATCGAGCCTAGAATAGAAGAGGATTGCTCGTGTCTTAGTTTCCCTGTGTAATTTGGATAGAGTATAGAGAAGCAAAAGTGAACGCTAGTTGGGTAATTCTATAGATAACTCATTTCTTGCCATTACAGATGTTCAAGTGGAGATGAGAAACAACTCAGAATATTAGAGCACTAGATTTATGCCCCATTAGCACAGCAGAAAAGTGCTCAATTCCTAGTGAAAAGGTTGGTGGTTCAAGCTCACCAGCTGTTCCATAGGTGGTCTATTTGGACTGTAAATATCCCAGTTTTGAAAACCCTATGAGGTAGTTTTAGTCTATCCTATAGGGTCACTATGAGTAGAAATTGTTCAATGTCAATAGGTTTGGATTTCTGAGAGTTGCAAAGTATATCAGAGATGATTTTCTAATTCAACACCTTCAATTTTACAAGTATAAAGATTAACCTTGGAAAGAGCAAATAACTTGTCAATGGTATCTCAAAGTAGTATTTATGTCAAGACTTTCTTACTCTAAAACAAGTGCTCTTTTCACTATATATATGATAAATCATATCTATTTCATCTTGTGATGAGAATTTAGACAACATATCTACTGTAATTACTTCCAGTGTCAAGATTAGTTTGGTCTTAGGCAGAGCCTTTGCTGCACAGAAAAGTGTAAGAAGAAAGATTCCCTCATTACAACAGGTGCAAGCCTATTACATGTAAAGATATATCCTCCCTCCATCCCTCAAACATTTACAAAATCTTTGGAAATACTAATTGTTAACATTCTTTCCTATAGAACCATCTTTCATTTTCATCTATAGCAGCAGTTCTCAACCTGTGTGTTGCGACCCCTTTGGGGGTTAAATGACCCTTTCACAGGTATTGCCTAAGACCATCAGAAAACACATATTTCTGATGGTCTTAGGAATTGAGACACTGCTCCTTTACCCGTCTCCAGGAAGGTCCGCCCACAGGCAGATACACCCACATATGAGCACCTGGCATGATGACATCATCACACCAATCCCATAGCATACACCCCATACAAATACAGGTGTATGTGACAGGGTTGATGCCATAATGTACTTATGTGGACCAGTCACACAAGTGTAGAGAGCAGCTACTGTGTAGAAAGCAGTTAGTGAATAGAAAGCAGCGACTGTGTTCAAAGCAACAATATTGAAGGGAAAATGACACTTCATGAATTATAATACTGGGTAAATGTAAAATCATGTACCATAAAATCATCAACAACTGCAAAAATAAAATATCTGTATCATGGGAACTTAATCTGGATGGTGATTAGTCTTTATATTCAGCTGTGGTTATGTTCAATTTGTAACAATGAAAATACATCCTGCAAAAATACATCCTGCATATCAGATATTTACATTATGATTCATAACAGTAGCAAAATTACAGTTATGAAGTAACAACAAAAATAATTTTATGGTTGGCGGTCACCACATTAGGAACTGTATTAAAGGGTTGCCGCCATTAGGAAGGTTGAGAACCACTGATCCATAGCAGTCATTCTACACCATCTAGCTCAGTCCAAATCATTCTTTTTCACATGGACTGAATGTTTCTGATTCAAGCTTTACCACAAAATTCTCTGTGATACCAAGTAACATCCCTTTCTCCTTTCTGACCCTCAGTTACTGCATCTCTTGGGCTAAATAATCTCTAATGGCTCTTCCAGCTCTGACATCTAACAATTCTAAATCAAATGGCCTTTCCTTCTGTATAGAACATCCAGTCACAGAAGAATTTACTGCAATCCAGTATCACCTTTATATATAAATTTATCTTTTAAACCTGTTTTGAATATTTCACTGTCCTATTTATACTCAGTTGAAATTCTCTTCTTGACAGTGTCACTCATCCTGATGAAAACCACCATATAATATGTATGATAAGTTCCTTTGATAAAAGTGATTTAGGTAATAGGCTAATATTTACCTTGGCCATGCTGTAAGTGGCTTCTAATTGATGAAGTTGGTATGAATCTTGTGACATGATTTGACCTAAATTACATCTGAGTCTGTGCAATAGTGAGAAAACTCTACTCTGTTTGACTTAGGCATGACTTTGGAACCGTTTATCTTTTTGATGTCAGTATACATATGGAAATTAAGCCTGATATCCTTCCTTGGGGGGATTAAAATTATTTCTATATTAAAATATTAATTGTATTGTTTTCAATTTCAAGTAAAAATAATTTACAAAGTAAGTGTTTGGTTTCTATATGAGTTACTGAGAGAATCAGACACCAAAGGCATGATGCACTTATGTTAACGTGCAATAAATGGCTTGGAGGTGGACATCCCTGACCTGGTTTCCCTATTACCGAGCCTTCATGGACCATCCTCTTCTACCTATTCTGAACCAACCATTCCTCCCACAGCACTCTACCTCTATGTCAGGTTCAGCAATGCATTGCAAATGGTCACACAGAACTCACAGACAATACTCACAATGAAGGGGATTTATTAGGGGAATTGAAAGTTTACCACAAGGCAGGATCAGCAAAGAGTAAGGGTAGAGTCATTGGTCTCCTCAGCCAGCATCTAAGTCTCTCTCCAGTTCTTAGCCTCTCAGCCATGTGGTCTCTTGATCATTGCCTCTATGGTCCAGGAAACCAGTTTACCTGCCACTTTGTCCCACAGTTCCATAATCTTGGGCCATATAATGAGAAGGTATCTTGTAGTTTGGTCACTGCTCCTCTGAAGCTCCATGCCACAGTCTGAGATGCACCTCGTCTCAGCTACCTCTGTCACCTTACACACCTTCAAGGTGTCTGTCTCTGACATTGCTTCATATATGGCTAATCATTACAGATGGAGGAGGAAAGAATATGAAAACATATGATGGGAGTTACAGGGACCCGAGGAGAGAGGTCATTTAAGAAATTTTACTCTACCACAAATGGAATCCTTTTTCCAGTTGTGTGAAAAATCATTTTTTATTTGTTTAAAAGAATTTTTAACAGCAGCGAAGGAAGCAATTTAGTAACTCAATTTAGGGAGGATAACTGGTGTGTGGGACTCAAAATGGAGAATTAAATGATGAGGTGGGTTGTGTGTTGGGCAGAAAGATAGGTCATTCAAAACCACCAGGTGCTCCAAAGAAGGAAGATGAGGCTTTGATCAGTGGTCCACGTTGGACCCTAATCAAGGCCAAGGGCCCTTTTTCTTTACAGCTTCCAAAACTTTCTGCAATGTATCCCAAAACATCAATTCCACCTTATCACATGCCCTCATCTTGGTTGCCTGGAGAGTCACAGTTTTACCTTCTTCATTGACTTCCATGCCTTTCATTTTATCTTCTGCTAGACTGCAACCACAAACACCTTGGTAAATTGCAAGTGCAACTTTGTTTAATAATTCCCCATGAGTTATAGAATTAAAATGAACCTCCTGGTACATTCAACTATTCTGAAAAGATTTATGTGTATAGCTCTGGGAAAATCCCCAATATATATTGACTGAAAACTGTACATGGATCAAGTGACCATCGTGTGAAGAGAGCAAGGGAATACCGCATGGTTTAAACTCAAGAAAGGCATGCACCAAGCTTGTCTCAGCTCACCATGCTTATTAAGTCTGTATGTTGAGAAAATATTCAAAGAACTTGAATCATGTGAAGAAGAACAAGGCATCAGAATTAGAGGAACGTTTATTACCAACCTTCAAAATGCAAAAGACACAACCTTGCATTCTGAAAGTGAGCTTGAAATATTTGCTGACAAAGGTCCAAGATTGCAGCCCTCAGCATGAATTAAAACTCAATGTAAAGAAAACAAAACATCCTCACAACTGGACCAACAGATGACCTAGAGAAATAATAGAGAGCAACTTGAGAAAAGATTGAAATGTTCAAGGATTTCCTTTTACCTCGATCTACATTCAATGTTCATGAAAGTAGCATTCAAGAAATAAAATTACCTTGCAAAATACCATATAGAGTATTTGAATTATCGTGTTGGAGAAAATACTTAACAAGGACTGCCAGAAGTAACACATTTGTCTGTGAGAAGTATAGCCAGAATATTTCTTAAATGCTGGGACTTTTACCTCATAAATTTGGACATTGTATAAGGAGGGGTAGTCCCTTGAAAAGGTGCATCAGGCTTGGTAAAGTACAGGGTCAGACAAAACGTAAAGGACCCTAAATGAAACTGATTGGCAGTCACAGCAACAATGGGCTCAACAATGGGCTCAAACAGCTGCCATTTATTGGACACCCTCAAAGCAAGAGATTTGAAACAAAGTCCAATGACTTCCAAATCCATAATCTTGAGATAGCAGTCATCTGCTTCTCACACTGAGTTATTTAAGTCTTAAGGTACCTATGGGTCTTAAAGAACTTGAAGGCATCTAACAATATTTCTTTTCACCTAAATGTTTTTGAAATATATGAGTCTTGAAAGCAATTATAATATTGTTTGAGGGGCACTTTCTATAATAGTAGATAAAATAGATAAGTTAGCTATTGGAGAAGATACACACCTATATATGGGTGTGCAGTTCTATAAGTTAAGTGAAATAGTAAAATATTAACTCTAAATAAATTATTAACTGGTATTGCAATCTCTTAATTGACCACTAAAATCTATGAAATATATGTCACCCACTGTCATTAAGTCAATTCTGACTTTTAGCAACCTTATAGAACAGAGTACAGCTGTCTCATGTGTAATTCTTATACTTCAAATCTTTATGGGAACATGGGTTTGAACCACAGACCTTGTTTTTAGTAGCTTGGTGAATAGCCCAATATGACACCAGGGCTCCCCAAATATATATAGGCAAAATAAAATTGATGGATTAAATGGAATACCAAAAAACTTTCAAATTAACAAAAAGTAGGGTGAAAATGAAGAACAGAGAAAAATTGGACAACAAAAAGAAAAAAAATAGACTTAAAGCAAAGCATAATAAAATTAAATGTAAACTGTGGGAAAATATGAATGAATCTAAGATATTGTTCCAGTTGACAGGCCAAAAAAAAATCCCCAAACCCAAACACTAAACAAACCAGTGTAACCATACAGATTCTTCATTAAAATAAACACTTTAAGAAGATATAGATAGGTTAAAAATAAATGGTTACAAGGGAATTACTAAGTAAGCATTATCCAGAAGAAACCTACAAAGAAAGTGCACAAATAAGGGAAATTACCAAGGATAAAGGGAGGCATTACATAATATAGTATGGTCTCTTAATCAGGAAGATATAACCACCGTAAATGTACATACACCTAACATTAGAGGTCTGCAGTGAATGATTCTGGAGCAATTGCATATCCATATCCAGAAAGTAAACCTCAAGCCACAGCTTAAATCTTATATAAAAATTAACTCAAAACATATTATACATCTAAGCACAACTTTCAGAAAAACATTAGAGAAAAGGCTTAGTCTCTCACACAGTCTTCTTCAATACAATGCCAAAAGGATAATTAATTTCAGGATAAAGCTTGATAAGTTGGGCTGCTTCAAAATTAAAACTTTTACCTGAAGATTTCTCTATTAGAGGAAGAAATGACAAGCTACAAAGCAAGGGACAAGTGTTTCAAATCAAGTATGTAACAAAAAAAGTTGTATCCAGAATGTATAAAGAATGTTAAAAGGCACCAGAAAACAAAAAGCTAATTTTAAAAATAGAAAAAAGAAGCACTTCAACATAAAAGAGAAGATTGAAATTTTGCATGTCAACAGATGCTCACTCTCAGTAGTCATTTTTGTTTGTTTTTAGCTGCTCCTAATCAATGCCTCAACTCATGGCAACCCTACACACCACAGTCGTCCTCATGATTGTGCCATCTTCATGACTGGTTATGGATAAACTATACTTATTCGCAGCATTTCCATTGGATAATTTTCAGAAGAGGATCAACAGGACTTTCTTCCTAGTCAATCATAGTCCTGAAACTCCAATGAAACCTGTTCAGGAACAATAGCAACATGCAAGCCTTCATTGTCAGGTGATGGCAGTAAACGAAGCACATTTGCTGTAATCAAATCTATCAGTGTCTCTCTCGTGGTAGATGAGTATTCTACCATTGATTTGTCACTACCCTTCTGTCACGAATCATTATTAGTCATTAAGTAAAATCTAATTAAGATCATGATGAGATACCACTACACATCTATTATAATGACTTTTAAAAAATGAGAACACTAAATGTTTTAAGAGGAAACAGAGAGACTGGAACAGTCATCCATTGCTGGTAAGGATGAAAACTGATGCTCACAAGGAAAGATGTATGAGTGTTTAACCCTTCACCCAATCCAAACCAAAACAAAAAACACTGTTCTCAAGTCAACTCCAACTCATCACAGCCCTACAAGACAGAGTATAACTCCATAGAGTTTCCACGATTATAAATCTTTACACAAGTGGACAGCCTCAATTTTTTCCAGCATGGCGCTGGTGGGTTCAAACAGCTGAGCATCCAGTAAGCACCCCAATACTTAACCATCTGCACCACCTAGGCTCCTTGTATTTATAACTACTTTAATCATAATAATCAGAAACTGGAAATAATCCAAATGACCATTAATAGATGAATGTATAAATAACCTGTGTTCATACAATGATAAACTACGCAGAAAGGAAAAGCGATGCACAAACATGATGAATCTCAGACGCATATGCTAACTCAGAGAAGTTAGCCTTAAATAGCAAAACACAGCATGATTTGATTGATATAACATTTGCAAAAAGGCAAAATTTTATAATGGATCGAAATTGCAGTAGGGTCGTTTTTCTTGGCATGTAGAACCTCTTTGAAAGAGCCCTGATAATTCAGTGGGTAAGTGCTTGACAAAAGGTCAGCAGTGGGAAACTACCAGCTGTTCTGTGGGAGAAAAGACTTGAAAATCTGTTCCTGTAAAAATAACAGTCTAAAACACCTTATGGGGTAATTCTTATAAGTTTTCTTATAAGTTTGAATCTATTAAACAAAAACAGGAACTATCTGCATCTTAACCTTGATGATAGTCACAAATGTATCCATCTGTCAAAATGGACATAAATAAGCCCGTAAAAATTACATGGGAATTTAGGCCCTCTATGAGATGGATTGACACAGTGATTGAATCAATGGGCTCAGGAATAGGGACAATTACGAAGATGGCACATGACCGGTCAGTGTTTCATTCTGATGTGCACAGGGTTTTTATGGGTCAGAAGCAACTCTCTGCCACCCCACAACAATAAAATAAACTAAGATGGGACAAAGGAGAGAATCACAAGCATGTCCACGTTTACTTACATTACAGAAGAACAGCATGTCTACATGGCTGTTGGTCAGACATAATAGCATCTTTTAGTTTCATTTGTTTTATTTTAATTGTGGATACAGTGCTACACTCCATGCTGCAGTACCTCCATGGAGCTGATCATTAACAGGGAAATCATAAATCCATCTCGGGCCTTTATTTCTGTCCTACTGCACTGAGTAGATAATGCAGTCTCATGTTCATTACAGTACACTGGCCTTTACTTCAACCTATTAGACAAAGCACCTTCTATAAGGAGGAGCACCACTGACTCCAGGTGCTTTCATCTCTTTTTAAATAGGT